>NW_005434664.1:772033-793582 GCF_000315625.1 Guillardia theta CCMP2712
CCGCGGTCAGTCGCCACCCGGCAGGTCAGGCTGGGGCTACATGGGTTGATCTTGGTCAGGTCGAGGTGCCGGGGAGGGGGCCCTTGCAGGCGAGTCAGTCCCCGAGGCCCGAGACCGAAGGCGTCGAGTGAGTTCACCTGTCGGGGTTGCGGACGCGGTGGCGACATTGGACTTGTTGGACGGGTTGGTGGCGCCGTTGAGTTGAGGAGGAGTAGACGAGGAATTGCTGGCCTGCGGGCGGCACAGGAGAATTCAAAGCACATTGAAACAGGAAGGGAGGAGGAGGAGAATTTGCAAGAATGTTTGGATGAGATGCAAGGGATTAGGAGGATGGGAGATAGAGAAAATTGGGGCAGATAGCAAGAAGCGTGTGCGATTCTTGAGAAGAGGAGGAAGAATGGAAGAAGAGACAGTCAAGACATGAGAGAAGGAAAGAAGGAGACGAGAGGAGGGGAGAGGAGAGGAGAGGAGGGGAGAGGAGAGGAGGGGAGGGGAGGAGCAGAGGAGAGGAGCAGAGGGACGAGAAGAGCGGAGGGAGAGGGACGAAGGGCAAACCGATAGCTGGGAGGATCTCTGTTGGTTCTGGGAGGCTTCACTCTTCTTCTCTTCGATCTTCTTCTTCAGTCTGTAGCCTTGTTAGCAGCGGATGCTTCACGCAGTTTCCCCCCACTCCATAATCTGCTGCTCCAGTGCTAAGGCCGTGTGGTTGGCGCTCGAGCTGGGCGCTGACGTGGCAACTTGTACCCCTCGACCCCTACCAAATTTGCATCATCACTATAATCATCTTGAATAGGAGCAGGAGCAGGAGCAGGAGCAGGTACAGGGGCAGAGGCAGGGGCAGAGGCAGGGGCATCATCAGCATCAGCAATAGCCATAATCTTCATCGTCATCATAATGATCTAGTCGAGCCATCATCAAGTTATCATATCGTCTCCTTCATCTCAACAGGCCTTCTTCGTTCGACTGTTCGCGATCATCCTCGTACCATCCTCGCATCGCAGTCATCACTCCTCTCCCTCTCCCCCGTATCGCCGGCGGCTTCGCAATTCCCTTGTTGATGTCAGCCCGTGACTTTCGCAAAGTAGACAAGCATACCCGTCGAAGAACATGCAGGCTACCAGGTTGAGCTAAGAACATCATCATCATCATCATCATCCCAGCCAATGACACGAATACCCGCCGTCCTAAATGTGTTGGACGTGTACAACTTGTTTTGAGTGTTGGCAGGTAGAGTCTTCTGTTGCGAGCTCGAGCTCACGATCACATTTCTAACTGTGTTGTCATCGTCCGAGAAGTCGTCGTCGAAGTTCACGACCTATTCAAGGAGAGGTCTCACAAGGAGGACGATGACGAGGGTACACTCACGAGGCTGCTCTCTGTCTTCGAAGAGGAAGCAGCTGCATGGCTGCTTGCAGCGTTCGAAGTAACATGCCTTGATGCTGCCACATATGATTGTTACTACCAACATCATCGTAATCGCCAGCTTCATCAGCATCATTGTCGTCATCATCATAATCATCGTCGTCTTTCACGCGTCATTCCTTCCCCACACCTGTGGATGCAGCCGTCGTAGAGGTGCCTTGAGAGCATGCCAATTTCCTTCAAGCAACAACATCAGAGGCACATGCCTTCACAACACACTGGCTCACTTCTGCTCTTCCAGAAACCTGTCAAGATCTCCTGCTCCCAACAGTGTCATGTGATGCTTGTCCCTCCCCTCCCCTCCCTCCCTCCCTTCCCTCCCTCCCTCCCTCCCTTCCCTCCCTCCCTTCCCTCCCTCCCTCCCCTCCCTTCCCTCCCTCCCTCCCTCCCTCCCTCTCCCTCCCCTCCTTACCCAGATTTGTTGTCGGCGCTTTGTCTTGATCCATGCCTAGCAACTCCCACGAGGCCTCAAATCAGCTCATCCTGCCTTTCACAGCCGGCGGAAACCATTGACTGCTACAAGATTGATCAGCGGGCCCATGGGCTGAAATCTTAGGTGCGGCAAACACTGCATCCCCTTTGTGGGACCGTAGTTCATCTTGAACAAGTTTTCACCTCGCGATCATGATGACTACACTCAATGGAATCGTAATCAACATCCTCATCGCTATCAGCATCCTTTCTTGGCATGCACAACCTCCTCTCTGTCGTGTTTACCCTAACACTCATCAATGACCGTCTCAATACCAATATCTCCTTCCCTCCCCTTCTTCCCTCCCCCTTCCCCTTCCGCCCCCCGCTCCCCTCCTCGCCCGCTCCCCACTTCTCACGTCGGACACACCCAAAATTTCCTCCTCTCCCCTGCATCCTCCTATCTATTCCGGGATGCACATCATTCTCTGTATCCGCATCCTTTCACACGGGGTTCTAACATCGTCTTCATGTCACTATTCTCCTCCTTCTCCCCTTCATTTTCGCCATTTCCCCTCTCCTTTCATCTCCCATCCCTGGCTCGTTCCCTTCATTCCCGGCTCGATATTCCGTTACTCCTTTGTAACTGTGGCCAAAGTACCCACCCACCAGTAGTCTATCTGGAAAACTACCCAGTACAGTATCGATTTCACTACCCTACCTTCCTCTCTGACACCCCATCTGCTACCTTGTTAGTACCACCCCTCCTGGAGCCCTCACCTAAAAAGCAGCGAAACAAGGGATTGCCCCCACTACCCCCACCCTACCATTTGATACCCCCACCCCACTCCATCCCCTCAGATACAATCTACCACTCCGTCGGACACCGGGACAGCTAAATTTTAACCCTTCAAAATAAGACCCACCCTACCCTACCTTGACCCAGAGAATTACAGGAGAAAGTACCTCCCTCCATCCCATAATTGAATCTAATCTGTTAAAATTTAAGCCCCTGGATGCCTTAAATTAACCCACCACCCCACCCCCAATTTACACGGACGAAAGGGTAGGTTCCCCGAGCACCAAATCGTGTAGAGGAAATGGACCCCACCTCCACCATGTGGATTTCAACTACCCCTACCCTTAATACCTGAAACAAACGAACAGTACCCCCACTGAAATTTCACCACCGGGTACTTTTCCCATAAGAATAGAGTTTTATGTACCCGTATCAAAGATGACCCACCCCTCCATTTCGAAAAGTGATCCTGGATACCGGGGTATTCTCACACATACCCATACAGAGTACCCGACCCCCCATGACGGCCCTGCACCGCGCCATGGCCTAGCGGCTGGGGACGTGAGGGGAGGGGAGATGCTCTTGAGAGAGGACGGGACGATCTGCGTGTGTGTGCGATGAGCTGAACAGAAATAGACGAGGATGCTGGTTTAAAATGAGAGGCCTCGCGTTCAGCGAGCATGCAAGGAAATGGTGGCAGCTGGTTGAAATGTATGCTGTAAGTGCGCAAGGAGTTTCAACCAATTAGATACGTGTCCTTGTGTGAAGGGAAGGAGTCGATGAATCTGATGTTTGATTTTCATTCCGGAGACCTTCCAGCCGAGTCAGAGGCTTGTTGCCTCTTCTTCCCTGCAGCAGAGAGGTGGAAAACAAACAAGCATCGATTTGTAGTACTCTAGCAAATTGAGTTGTGAAGATTTCGTTGATTTTGCTCGATTCTGTGGAAGACAGATCCGTCATGCAGGACGTTCCCAGAGGACTGATCTGAATGATGGCAGATTGAAGATTAGTTTCAAATGGGGGTCGATTTGGACAAATGGATCGCCAAGGTTTCAAAAACTCCCTGTCGTTTCCCTCTCTGACAAACTCGGAAGGTCCGGGACTGCGAATATCTACCAGAGAACGATCTCAAATGCTTGTGCCAAATGGTAGCGATGGAAGGAAGACCTCTCCTTCCTGACGACTCTGTGTAGGTGAAGGACCTGCTGGTGGAGGAGAGCAACGTGCAACCTGTGCAGGCTCCTGTCACAGTGTGCGGAGACATACACGGGCAATTCTACGATCTTCTGGAGCTGTTCAAGGTGATCCGAGGGCTCGCGGGTGACGGCCTCTCATGCCGAGACGCAGGTTGGGGAGGAAGTTCCAAACACATCATACGTATTCATGGTGACACCCGTGCCCCCCTGCCCCTCGACGGATTCTGACGTTCCAACCTGCGTCGTAGGGGGATTTTGTTGATCGTGGCTATAACAGTGTAGAAACCTTCACCTTCCTGATGCTCTTGAAGGCTCGGTAATGACGTGTCAGGGAGATCCCTGTTCGTGTGCTCACTGCCATGCAGATATCCAGCCAACATCACACTTCTACGGGGAAACCATGAAAGTCGTCAAATAACACAGGTGAGTCAAGGCCTTGCAGAGGCTGGACAGCCTCCTGTGGTCTCGGCCCCGATGATCTCGTTCGTAAGGTGTATGGGTTTTACGAAGAATGTCAAAGGAAGTATGGAAATGCAAACGCATGGAAGTATTGCACGGTGTTTACCTTCTGTGCTGTTTGCTCCGAAACAACTCAACAGATCGTCTCAGGAAGTTTTTGACTATTTGAACGTGGCTGCAGTCATTGATGGACGAGTTCTGTGCGGTAAGCAGCATGCTCCTGCCATTCACAGCCACCCCTGCTGACCTCGCGACAGTACATGGCGGCCTGTCACCAGACATCGTCACTCTAGACCAGATGCGGCTCATCGATAGAAATCAGGAAATCCCTCACGAGGGAGCGTTTTGCGGTGATCCATTGCCGCTGCTCGAGGAAGCTCCCTGACCTTCTCCCGTCACAGACCTTATGTGGTCGGACCCCGAGGACATCGAGGAATGGTCGGTGAGCCCTCGTGGGGCTGGTTGGCTGTTCGGTTCCAGGTGCGGCTGCGATCCCCCGGTGCGAGCAAGACGCCTGATGGACATGGCAGGGTCACAGCAGAATTTTGCGACATGAACGGGCTGGAGCTTGTATGCCGTGCCCACCAGCTCGTGCAGGTCAGAAGTAGAGATCACCTCCGACGGGCTTCCTGGTCGCTCATGCTTTGATCCTACAGGAGGGCTTCAAGTACATGTTCCCCCAACAGGTGCTCCTCGTAACCGCTCCATGTGCTCCTCTGACTAGCATTTGCAGAACCTCGTCACCGTCTGGTCAGCCCCCAACTACTGCTATCGCTGCGGGAATGTCGCGGCCATCCTTCAATTTGACGAGAGCCTGGTAAGCGCGATTGTCCCTCGAGCAAGGAGTGGAGGTGGATAGCTGTGATCTGAAAGGAGGGAGGAGAGGCCGGTTCCCTTGATCGCGGGACAGTGCAGCGAATGATATGTTGTTGTTGATGACAACGGGGCAGTGTGTGTGCAATCTGCTGACCTGCTCTCTCAGCATCGCAACTTCCTCCTCTTCAACGAAGTCCCTGAATCTGAGCAGTCTATGCCCTCCAGGACTGCAGCGCCGGTAAGAAAAAGCATCACTGCCGACGTTGATTTGACCATTCCATACGCAGTACTTCTTCTAAAGAAATCCTCACAGTGAACATGTGAAAAGAGGCTCGGCCACTAGAATTTCTCTTCAAGTTGTATAGATGGTAGTTTCATGCAAGTTCTTCCGCCGAAGTAAAATCGTCTCCCATGGACCCAACCACTCCTTGCAAACCTTCGCCTCGCTGCTCTGCTCATCTCATACGCCTTGGGCTCTCCTCATCTTGTCTCCTCCCCTCCTACTTATCTCCTCCTCCTCCTCCTCCTCCTACATATCTCCTCCTCCTCCTACATATTGCATTCTTCTTCTCCTCCTCCTCCTACATATCGCATTCTTCTCCTCCTCCTCCTCCTACATATCGCATTCTCCTCCTCCTCCTCCTCCTCGCACTTTTACCATCAATCCCTTGTCGGGCTGCATTTTGTCGTCGAGAAGCGGCGAGTACAGGGAAAAGCCTTGGGGTAGGGGGTACTCATGTGGACTATTGGGGGTAGGGTGGGGGAAACAAACAAGGGAAGTGCTCTCTAAGAGCTCGGTCGAACGACGGGAAGAGGGAGGAGCGAGGAGCGAGGAGCGAGGAGCGAGGAGCGAGGGAGAAGAGGGGCACGGAAGGGCTACCAGTAGCAGCAGTCATGTGACCTGTCCTGCTCGCATGGTTGCGCAGTAGAGACAGATAGCAGCCGAAGCTGCGATCCACGAGGACGGACTGAAGATGCAGGAAATTTGGAATGCGATAGTGCAGGAGTTGATCGAGAACGATGCTCTCGTTATCCTGGGCAAGGTGAGTTCCCGTCTTCCTGCTGCCTCCCTCCCTGCATGTCCACTCCCAGCTCTAGCCCGATCGCTTTCCCTGGCCGCCCGCTCTTTTGTTGCCTGCATGAATGACTGCCACTTTCCTGCACTCTTCCCCTTCTCCCACTTCTCCGTCCTTCTCCTCCATGCTCTGTCATCAAGATCACCCGATCACCTCACGGCGCCAACAGGGGCTGGGAGTCTTCGAGGTTGCGGCGAAGTTCCTGGAGATCCACTCTTACTCCTCCTCGTTTGTCATCCTGGTCAACGCCCCCCGGACCGTACAGGCCCAGCTCGAGCTGCTGCATCACGCGCGCGGCTGCGACCGACCAACCACGAGCATCAACAACGAGTACACGGGGGAGGAGCGGGAAGCAATCTACGCAGGAGGAGGAGTGGTGGCGGTCACCTCGAGGATCCTCGCCGTCGATCTCCTCACAGGGCGGGTCCCTGCGGAGAAGCTGCGGGGGCTTTTCGTGTGGGACGCGCACAAGGTGTCGGAGACGTCGTCCGAGGCGTTCATCCTGCGGCTCTACAGGCAAAGGAACAAGGAGGGGTTCATCAAGGGGCTGTCGGACTGCCCGGAGGGGTTCGGCCATGGGTTCTTCAAGGTAGAAAAGGTGATGAAGGTTCTGTTCGTCAAGAAGCTGTTCCTCTGGCCTCGCTTCCACGTCAAGATCAACCAGTGCTTTGCCAAGGATGAGGTGAGGGGACTCGATAGACTGCCGCGCCTCTTCCCCGCGCTCCTCCTCCTTCTCTTGCTGCTTCCCTCGCTCGTTCCATGTTATCCTCCCCTCCTGGCTGCTCTGCTCTGCTCTGCTCTGCTCTGCTCTGCTCTGCTCTGCTCTGCTCTGCTCTGCTCTGCTCTGCTCTGCTCTGCTCTCTGCTCTCTGTGCTCTGCTCTCTGTGCTCTGCTCTGCTCTGCTCTGCTCTGCTCTGCTCTGCTCTGCTCTGCTCTGCTCTGCTCTGCTCTGCTCTGCTCTGGTCATCTTGTCTCATCTCACTATCTATCTCTCACTTTCTCCCGCTTCCTCCATCTCATCCTCCCCCCTCCCCCCCCGCCTCCCATTTCACAATCTCTTCTGCTGTCCCTCCCTACATCCTCCTCCTTCGCATGCTCCCGTCTCCTCACCGGGCCGAGCAGGTAGACCTAGTGGAGCTGAAGCAGGAGATGAATGCGGGCATGGCGGAGCTGCAGGGAGCGATCATCGACGCCATGGACTCCTGCCTGGTCGAGATGAAGAAGACCAACAAGATCGACGTCTCCGAGCTGAGCATCGAGTCTGCCCTTCAGCTGTCCTTCGACGTCACCATCCGGAGGCAACTGAACCCTTCCTGGCACAAGGTCGGGCCTAAGATCAGGCAGATCGTCGAGGACCTCAAGACTCTCCGGCGCCTGCTGGGGTTCCTGCAGGAGTACGACTGTGTCTCGTTCCTGGACCTGGTGGACAACCTCCGGGGCTCGATCCACACTGACACGGGGCACCCTCCCTTCTGGATCTACACGCCGGCGGGGCAGAGGGTCTTCGATGCAGCCAAGAACAGGGTGTACAAGCTGGAAGGGGGGGGGGAGGGAGGGAGAGAGGCGGAGAAGGGAGGCAGGAGGAGGCAGGAGGGCCACGGGACTCTGCGGGGGAGGACGCTGCGCCCTGTGCTGGAAGTGAATCCGAAGTGGGACCTGGTGCTGGAGGTGCTTGAGGAGATCAACGAGACGAGATTGCAAGTTGCCTCCTCCTCCTCCTCCTCCTCTTCCTCCTTGGCTCCCTCCCTCGGCCCCACTCTGGTGATCGTCAAGGACGAGAGGACGGCGTCGCAGGCTCGGGACGTCCTCTCGTTTGGCCCGCAGGCGTGCATGCTGCACTCGTTCCAGCGCTACTGCTGGAAGAAACTTGACATGGTGCGGCAGCAGCGGGATGTGCAGCAGAAGAGAAGGGGAAACTCTAGAGCGCCGGACGTGCTGGATGTGGAGGAAGGAGTGGAGCTCAGTACCTTCCAGGTGGAGTCGAGGCTGCTTGCAGCGCTTGCGCAGGAGGAGGACTTTTTCTGTCTCATCCGCCAGCCACAGCTGCTCAAGGCGACGGTGCGGGTGGAAGGGGAGGAGGAGGTGGCGGGAGGAAACAGCGAGGGGAATCGGCTGCAGCGGGTAGCGAGGAGCGAGGTGGTGGAGGTGGACAGCTCGGAAGGGGAGGAGAAGAAGGAGGGGGAGGCAGGAGGGGGGGGAGACGCGCTGCTCTGCGACCCCTCTGACTTCAGCTTGAAACTTGAAGAGGACGATGCCAAGTCGCTTGCCTCCTCCATCCCCTCCTCCACCCTCGTCAACTGGGCGCGGGAGGATTGCAAGAACCTCCTCCTCCACGTTCGATCGGGCGGGCACGAGGGGAGCGCAGAGCTGGCGCGCGACGGCGTGCTGGAGGCGTTCGAGGTGGCTAGGGAGACTTGGGAGGGAGGAGGAGGAAGGGGAGGGTTCGACAAGTTTCTTGACATGTGGGAGGCGAAAGTTCCAAGGGGGCTGGAGATTGTGATTGCACGAGCCACGTCCCTTGCGCAGGAGGAGGAGAGGAGAGGGGGGGAGGAGGGGAAGTTGCGGCAGCTCATCGAGGAGCTGGTTCGTACCATGCAGGAAGCGTATGCGCGGGTGATGGGGAAGCAGGGGGAGGAGGTGCCGGAGTGGCTCAGGATGGAGGAAGGAGAGGAGGACAAGGAGGAGGACAAGGATGTAGAGATAATTGAGCTGGAACAAGAAGGAGGAGAAGGAGTAGCGGGAACAGGAGCAGCAGGGGGAGCAGCAGGAGCAGCGAGGGAAGGAGGAAAAAAGAGAAAGATTGCGACTCCAGGGGGGAAGAAACGATCTCCGCCGACCTCCAAGCAGAAGAAGGCGTCGACTGCGGAGGAGGGGAAAGAGGAGGAGGGTTCTCTTTCCTCCAAGAGGACTAAGGCGATCGCCCAGGACCCAACTGTCGAGGACCCCAACGCGAACTCAAGGAGGGTGATCAAGACAACGACCCAGGTGGACAAGATCTTCTCAGAGCAGCATCTCTACGTTCATCCCCTCTACGAGTCCCTCCCCTCTGCTCGCCATGGCTTGTCCACGGCGGGAGGAGCACGGGGAGGAGGAGGAGGAGGGGGGGCACGAGGAGGAGGAGCGACGTCGGCGGGCAAGGGATCGGGAGGAGGAGGAGGAGCAGGGGGTTCGAAGGAGTTTACACCCGTCTCCTCCTCCTCCATCATCATACACACTCTGGAGAATGTTGAGGACTTGCTGCATCAGCTGCTGCCTTCCTTTGTCGTCGTCCTCTCCCCCGACCTCTCCGTCACGCGCTCCCTCGAGACGTTCCATGCTGATCATCCCAACCTCCCGCTCCGAGTCTACTTCCTCTCCTACTCTAACTCAGTGGAGGAGCAGCGGTTTCTTACCGAGGTCTCTCCCTTCTCCCTCTCCCTCTCCCTCTCCGTCTCCGTCTCCGTCTCCGTCTCCGTCTCCCTCTCCGTCTCCGTCTCCCTCTCCTTCTCCCTCTTCCTCTCCGTCTCCCTCTCCTTCTCCTTCTCCTTCTCCTTCTCCTTCTCCCTCTGCGTCTCCGTCTCCGTCTCCGTCTCACTCTCCCTCTCCTTCTCCTTCTCCTTCTCCTTCTCCTTCTCCTTCTCCTTCTCCTTCTCCTTCTTCTTCTCCTTCTTCTCTCACGCTAGGTTGCAGGTCAAGAGGGAGACCGAGTCCTTCAAGTCTCTCATCGAGACCAAGGCTACCATGGTCATCCCCGACGATCAGGACGGCAAGACAGGCGACGTCATCCTCCTCTCCCCAGACGCCCCTCAGCCGACCTCCAGCAGGAAGGGAGGAGGGGCGGCGAAGAGAAGGGTGAAGGTGGTGGTGGATGTCAGGGAGTTCCGCTCAGCTCTGCCCTCCCTCCTCCATCAGCGAGGCCTCGAGCTCGTCCCGCTCACCCTAGAGGTCGCTTTCAGTCTGTACCCTCTCCTCCTCCTCTCTTGTCCTCCTCTCCTCTCCTCCTCTCCTCCTCTCCTCCTCTCCTCCTCTCCTCCCTCTCCTCTCCTCCTCTCCTCTCCTCCTCTCCTCCTCTCCTCCTCCCCCATCCTCGTTTGGTTCAGCCAACGTATCTCCGTCCCTTCCTCACGCTGATCCGCCCGCAGGTTGGCGACTACGTGCTGTCGCCGGACATCTGTGTCGAACGGAAGAGGTCTGCCCGTGCTGCCCCTCCTCCTGCACTCCCATCCCCCCCGCCTCCTCCCTCGCCCCTCCTGCTCTAGTTCCCTACTTAACTTAACCTTCTGTCCAGCATCTCCGACCTTTACAGCTCTTTCGCATCGGGGCGTCTCTTTCAGCAGGTGGGCCTGCGTCCTTGGGGTGGTTGAAAGGTGACGGGGACGTTGGGCCAGGTGGAGAACATGACCAGGTTCTACAAGATCTCAGTTCTACTGATAGAGTTCGATGAGAACCGACCTTTCAGGTCATCATCATCATCATCACCACCACCACCACCACCACCGTCATCACCTTGCTCATCATCACCGCCGCCGCTGCCATGATTCTAATCATCATCACCATCGCCATGATCATCACAATCATCATCATCATCGCCATCACCATCACCATCGTTGTGATCGTTTCCTCGTATAGCCTGCAGAGCTCGTCCTCGATCTCCTCCGACATCGCAATAGGCAGCATAATCTCCAAGATCGTTCTTCTCACCCTTCACTTCCCCTCCCTCAAGGTAACGCCGCTGCCCTGCATGTCAGACGACGAGGCTGCAGATCGATTTTGACATGCCGCAACGGCATCTTGTGCTCTGATCTCAACGTGCCACGACTGTCATGGGGACTCACTTGCTCGTCCTCTCCCTCAGGTCATGTGGATGCGAAGTCCTTACGCTACCGCCATCATGTTCGACGAGGTCTAGATCTTCCTTGCGGCCTCTCCTCTCCCTTCCTCCTCTCGTTCCCGTTCTTCCTCCTCTCGTTCCCGTTCTTCCTCCCCCTTCCCCTTCCCCCCCCCCTTTCCCTTTTCCTCTCCTTCCTCCTCTTCCCCTCTCTCCCAATCTTCCTCTCCCTTCCTCCAACCTCACCTCTCCCGCAGCTGAAACAGAACCAAGAGGAGCCATCACCAGAAACTGCTGAGCAGGTCAACCGTCCTTCCCTCCTCCCTCTTCTGCTTCCTAAAACTCAATTGCAACTTAGGTCGGTCAGGATACCAATCAGGCACAGAACCAAGGATTTGCTGTCGTCCCTGCTGACATTCTGAGGAGGTTCCCCTTAGCCTTGACTCTCCTCCCTCTCATCCCTCTTCCTCTCTCCCTTTCCTTTCCGCCCACCTCCCTCCGTCTGCTCCTTTCCCTACCTTCGCCCTAGCTCGTATCCTTCAACTTGCTCGATATCTCCTTCCTCTCCCCTCGCTCCCACCGCAGTACAACCGCTCCTCTTCCGCAGGCATGATGGAACATCGCAGGCTACCTGGGGTGAACGCCAACAACGCGACATACCTGATGAACCATGTGAAGAGCCTCTACGACTTGAGGTCTGCAGCCGTCCCTTCCCCCTGTATTCCTCCTCACGCCCGATGCAGTAGGATGACGGAGCTGCAACTAGCCGGGCTGATAGGAAATGGCCCGGCCAAGCAGGTACCTCCAGGGGTTTCAGTACGGCATCTGATCGCTGACTCGCACCTGCAGCTCTACGACTTCATGCATGCCCGCGGCCCATCATCGCTTAACCCCTCCATGTGATCATGGGCAGGTCAAGATCAAACAACTCAGGTCAAGCGGTCGTGATGCAGTCGGAGCTTCTTCGAATGTTGTTCTTGATGTATTCAAGACGTCCTACCGCTCTCTTGATAGTCACTCTTGATGTATGGAAGACGTCCTACCGCTCTCCTTCCGTCTCCCCATTGTTTTTCACAAGTCTTGGTTTGTCGGGGAGAATTGATCCGATAGCAATCAAACTGCTTTCAAATTAAATCGAACAATTTGTTGATTCAAATCGATTGGTTCAAAAAAAAGCATGCGTGGGATACCCTCCTCCCCTCTCATCACACCATTTGGCGGTGAGTACCCCTGCTTTATCCTTCGAGTACCCCCCTATTTCCTATATTCCAGCACCCTACCTGACTGTGCCCTTACCACCCACCGTATCACTACCCCATATTTTCCCATTGAAGGACCCTACCCTTCCCAGAGTCCTGGCTATAAAAGAAAGAAAAAAACCGCAGTCGCGCGTGCAGCATGGGAGACAGGGGCGGCTTCCGCGGCGGCTTCGGCGATCGAGGAGGACGTGGACGTGGACGTGGACGTGGTGGAGACAGAGGAGGGTGAGAAACGAACTCTTCCTTGTGCTCCAATTCCTGGATGATCGATCCTCTTGCTTTGCTGGAGGTTCTGTCTCGAACTTGGGTGCTAGTTGGCAGCACTTGCGAGGATGTACGTGTTTGTCGGTGTTTGAACGCGATCTGCTCTCCTTTCCTCCTATCCTCTTGTGGCGAGAGCAGCAGATAGTGACTTCCTCACAGCAGGGGCCGCGGTCGCGGTCGCGGTCGCTCCGATGGCGAGAAGGAAGACTGGGTTCCAGTCACCAAGCTCGGACGCCTTGTGAAGGCCGGAAAGATCAAGTCTTTGGAGCACATCTACTTGTTCTCCATGCCCATCAAGGAGTACGAGATCGTCGACTTCTTCTTGGGCCCTCCTGGTGCCAACAAGCTCAAGGATGAGGTGATGAAGGTCCAGCCTGTTCAGAAGCAGACCAGGGCCGGTCAGCGCACTCGCTTCAAGGCCTTCGTGCTCGTCGGAGACTTCGACGGACACGTTGGTCTCGGAGTGAAGGTCGGCAAGGAGGTTGCCAACGCCATCCGTGGCGCCATCCTCGCTGCCAAGTTGGCCGTTGTTCCTGTCAGGAGAGGGTACTGGGGTAAGAAGATCGGTCTTCCCCACACCGTTCCCAACAAGATCCACGGCAAGTGCGGATCCGTTCACATCCGTCTGGTGCCTGCTCCCCGCGGTACCGGCATCGTTGCGGCTCCTACCTCCAAGAAGATCCTCCAGTATGCGGGAATCCAGGATTGCTTCACCTCGTCCTCGGGATCCTCCGCTACCCTCGGAAACTTTGCCAAGGCTACCTTCAACGCTCTTGCGGTGCTCTACGGATACCTCACCCCTGAGCTCTGGAGGGAGACCAAGTTCACCAAGCAGCCCTTCCAGGAGTTCACCGACGACCTCTCTGCGTCCAAGGTGATCAAGTCCCGCGGCGCTGCTGACAAGTACTCGTAAACGTCTCTCGCTCATCGCCACTGGTCAGCCGCTGTGAACACGCCCACTGTTGCAGCATGCTTCCTCGGGGTTTGAGGGAGCATGTGCGAGACTCTGGTCCTTTTACCGGAGAACGCATAATTCGACCATTGCTATAGATTCTTGAGAGAAAGTTCGATAATAAAAAAGTAGAAAAATTTATACAATCAGTCTGTTGTTGAACTTTAAGATATACCATACATGCTGTGCCATCCTTGTCAAGTGTACCTCCTGCTGATCCTGTCGGCCATTACTCTGCTGCTTCCACTTTGTCAGCGAGTGAAGCTGCAGAAGCAACGAGACCTTGAAGCAGCTGCGAGTTTGCTCGGTTTTGTCAGAGTCTTGCTCCTCGACGTCGCGGAGGCCGGGTACACGTCATCATCGTTGGAGACGCGCTCACGTCTGCCAGCTAGTCAGGTGGCTCTCTTGATGCTCTAGAGCCTCACTCGACACGATCTGCCGCGTGCCGCCGCTCGGTGATGCAGTAGTTGTCGAGGAAGCTTTCATAGTCGATGAAACCAGTCTGTTGCTTGTCGAGATAGCGAGCAAACCTGCGGATAGATGAGATGCAGAGCAGAGCAGAGCAGAGCAGAGCAGAGCAGAGCAGAGCAGAGCAGAGCAGAGCAGAGCAGAGCAGAGCAGAGCAGAGCAGAGCAGAGCAGAGCAGAGCAGAGCAGAGCAGAGCAGAGCAGAGCAGAGCAGAGCAGAGCAGAGCAGAGCAGAGCAGAGCAGAGCAGAGCAGAGCAGAGCAGAGCAGAGCAGAGCAGAGCAGAGCAGAGCAGAGCAGAGCAGAGCAGAGCAGAGCAAAGCAGAGCAGAGCAGAGCAGAGCAGAGCAGAGCAGAGGAAGGAAAAATGGGAGCAGGAGATGGGAGTGACAACTAGCAAAGGGGGAAGAGAGAGGGGAGTTGACGAGAGAAAAGGGAGGTAGCAGGGGAGAAGCTGAGGCGAGATATGGGTCATGAGATGGATAGAGATGAAGCCCGAAGAGGCGATCATGTGCAAGGAGGAAGAAGAATTTGAGAAGCGGCATACGTCACCTCCTGACTTGCTTCACTTCTATCCCCACCGGCAGCATCCCTACGAGCTGTCGAACGAAGTCGTCGATTGGAATCTTACCTGGTGAATATGAGGTGAGGAGGAGGAGGAGGAGGAGGAGGAGGAGGAGGAGGAGGAGGAGGAGGAGGAGGAGGAGGGTGAAACAAGAAACAAGAAAGGAGAGAAAGGGTAAGGAAGGGTTTGAAACAAGAACTTGATACCGTTTAACTTCTCGTCGAGGGAGAAGAAGATATTGAACACTTCATCATAGCGATTCCTTCACTTTCAGTGAGAGGAGATACGACGGGAGTCTAGTAGAAAGAGCGCAGAGCAGAGCAGAGCAGAGCAGAGCAGAGCAGAGCAGAGCAGAGCAGAGCAGAGCAGAGCAGAGCAGAGCAGAGCAGAGCAGAGCAGAGCAGAGCAGGAAGGCAGTGGACAGAATCTTACCGTAAGCTCTTTCGGCAAGAGTCTTCTATCATTCTAATCTCCTCCCTATACTTCACCTGCAACGAGGTCAGGGAGCCCAGGGCTGCAGCCTTGGATGGCTGACCTCGTGCTCCGGCCTCTTCACCTCCTCCTCCCTCAGCCCCAGCATCTTCGCCGCCTGCCTTCGGATGTCTTTGCAGAGCTGGCAGCAACGGTATCATCAGCACAAGAACTTCTCGCTGCCCGTTGGGTCCCTCCGACGTCCCTTCCCCTTTCCTCGATCTCGACTTCACACCACAACTCTCCATCATCGCCACTACCTCGGCCGCCGTGTCTGCAGACACCGTCCCTTCCATGAAGTACGACAACCCTGCCGTTGCGGTCAGCCGTCCAACATCCCCTGAAGACCTGCCTCTCCCCCGCCCCACCTGTCTCCAGCGCGACTCGCTTGTGCTCGGGGATCTTAATGTTCCCCTCGAGGACACCGTACCTGCCGGCACATCAACCTTGACCCTCAACTGCCTCCGCTGACATCATCTGCAGCTCCTGCGGCGTTATGAGCTTCTCGTGCAGCAGCCTCCACAGCGGGATCCTGAATCTCTCCGTCGGTCTCTCCTCCGACCGATCCTTCAGCCTGCCGATTTCTGCCATGAGGGTCTGCCATGATGCGTGAGATCGTGCGAAACTGAGGAAGTGACGGGGGCTACCTCACGCGAGCTCTCCTCTACTCCAAGATCGGCCAGGTCGTCGGCAGAGAGCTGAAGGGCAGCAGGTCAGGAGACGCCGCAGCATCGGTTGTCCGATCCTCACCTGGAAGAGGAGAGCAGACGAGTTGATGTTCGCTTGCTGGGAACAAGAGTCAGTCTCGAGGGATCCTAGGGAACTGGTAGCGAGCTGGACCTGGAACGCCGTCATGTAGCGCTGCAGTCCGAGAGTCTCCAACCAGATCAAGCTGTGGGATAAAGATGGTGATTCTACAAGTGCGACAATGGAAGACAACAAGAGACGACAAGGGTTCCACCAACAAACTTCTCAGATTTTGCAAACATCAGGCTCGGACTTCCCGGCATCGCTTACATGTGTGTCGTAGTGTTCCAGCGGTCGGTCTGCCGGCCCTTCACGTCTGCGAACGCCTGGGACCATGATAGTGAGGCCCCGGTCGCAGCAGAGACAAGAACACCATCTCGTTGGAGTGCTGCCAAGTCGTCGACGACTCAACTCGCTCATGCTTGCTCCGTGCATCGTCAATCTCCCTCAGACGACCCGCAAAGACTCCAGAGAGTCTGAGCGACTTCTTCGCGTAACTGCAGACGGCATGACCGCTAGTGCACAACCTCCTCCACCATCACCTTGTCACCATCTCATCGAACAGCGCTTGCACTTTGTCATCTCCGGAGCTCAACACAGCAGAGTGGACCTGGTCAAGGTTGTCCCTGGCCTATATGGGAAGGTCAGAGAGGAGGAGGAGGAGGAGGAGGAGGAGGAGGAGGAGGAGGAGAGGGGGGATGAGAAGGACAGGAGGAGGAGGAGGAGAGGAGGAAGGGGAAGTGGAGTATGACAAGGAAGAAGAGGAGGAGGAGAGGAGGAGGAAGGGGAAGTGGAGTATGACAAGGCAAAAGAGGAGGAGGAGGAGGAGGAGGAGGAGGGCACGCGCTACCCTTTGCAGAACGGGGTCAAGGATGGGACGTGAAGCGTCCCCAACGATCTTGAAGAGGCCGGGCATGTGGTTGGCGATAACTCCGTCGAAGCACAGGGGAGGGTCGCGCTCAACAAAGCACGAGTCCAGATTACACAAGCTCTCGTCCTCACACCTGGCAGTCCCGTCATAGGAGGCCGCAGGAGATGATGGACCAGCCTGCGGGAGAGGAGGGAGCCGAGGTTCTGAACCAACGACCCGACCCGGGCTATCCTCTGGCTCTTCTCCTCAAGGAAGCACATCAAGTGCAGCTGCCAGGTCTCGGCTCAGCTGGAGGGCAAGTGACAGGACAGGAGGACCTTGTGACGGTGCTTGCTGAACAAGAGCTTGCACATTTCGAGCTCCCTGGGACTAAGAGGGAGGTAGGGAGTGAGCTCGCCCCGCAGACTTGTGGCTTTCTGGCCTCTCCCCACTCTCTTACAGTCTTGTCTCTTCTCTCCCTTTCTCCTCCTCTTCTCCCTCCTCCTACTCTTCTTCTTCTCTCTTCTCCTTGCTTCCTTTCTCTACCTCTCCCTTCCCTTCCTCTCGCTTTCTCCTCCACCTCGCATCAGTCGCTAACTGATCCTTTACGACTTCATCATCACGCGCCTGATCCCTCAGCTCCTGCAGCCTCGCCCTCCTTCACTCTCCACTCACCTCGTGGTGGATCTTGTGGGGTGGAGTAGGAAGATGATGACGTCACATTCTTCGCCGATTGTCTCTATTGCTCGCTCCCTCTCCTGCGCCATAGCGTCGTCCTGCCACCACCGTCACTCTCAGAAATGCGGAGGAGGAAGGAGGAAGGAGGAGGGAGGAACGAGGGAGGAGGGAGGAGGAAGGAGGGAGGAGGGAGGAGGGCAAACCTGGTGCAACAAGCTTTCAAGGCAAGCGGAGTAGTCGACACGATCCTCGTCCTTGAGATTCAGGTGGTGGAAGAGCTCGTGCAACTTAGAGGACTCGCATCCCAGCTTCATGTCCTCCATCACACTCCTCACGTCCTTGACCGTCAGCACCCCATGACCCTCGTCGTCGCGTCTCCTCAACGACGCGAGAACCTGGCAAGGAGGGTCAGGTCCCGAAGCAAGCAAGCAGACAGACACGACCTCCTCTTTGTGCTGCCCGATCTGTCTTGATATGTCCGCAAAGACCTCCGAGACGCTCGCATCTGGCCTCCTGACGTGCCCTACCAGATCAGGGGCTACAATGAAGTTGACCAGAACGAATTCGCGGACATCCTGTTCGATCTGCTCTGCCATGAAGGCAGCCTTGATGTCTCTCAACCTGGAGAGCTTGTCGACATTCCCACCAAACCCTTGCAAGAGAGTGCTGAGAGCGCCTTGCCCCTGATCGACGTCCCTGCTGCAGCCGCTCTGCACGACGAGGAAGTGGTTAGCTCGATGTCTCCTGCTCTTGCATTGCGACTCGGTGTATTGCTCGATGAAGGCCAGTTTCCCTCCTCTATCCCCCACCAGCATCACGTTGACCTTCCTGCTAGGGCGCGGCGTCGAGATCTCTTGCTCGAGTCTTAGAGAGGAGGCGATGAGTTTCAGTCCCACCCTGCTGTCCTCGTGCACGTTGGCAATGAAGCCCAGCAGCCTTCCAGTCGGCGCCACGTCACCACGAGCCTCCTCCTCCTCTATCCCCGACCTCTCCGTCGCATTCGCCGCTGCTGGGGGCTGAGGGAGGGGCTGAGAAGTCACTTGGCTGGTCTTGGAGGGCACGTTGGTAGCCTGCGGAGGGGTCGCCTTGGGGGGGTTCGTCTCCTCCTTGGCACTTTTTTCAGCTCCTTTCGCCTCCTCTGCTCTTATAGTGGACGCTGGAGGCTTCTCTATGGTCTCAGCTGCTTTCCCGCTGTTCGCTGGAGCCTGCTTGCTGCCTCCCCCCGCCAGGGTCTGCGGCTGCGTCTGCGGCTGAGCTTGCTGCTCTGGCTGCGGCTGCGGCGGCGCGGCAGCTCTCTTTCCGTACTTCCTCAAGATTTTCCTCAGGGAAAAGGAGGGCAGGTCGTTGAGGTCCGACAAGTCAGCCGCCATGTTGAGCAGGGTGAACTTGAGGTGCTCCTGCGCAGGAGACTCTCGTTCCATGAGCTTTTCAAACAACTTCGCTAGGTGGAGGTCCACTGACTTGAGCATCGAGTGCAGTGGGCGGTCGACAACATGGCAGATGTCCATCTTGATCAAGTCCCCGGCGCTCACAAACTCCCCGGCCAGCCTGTCAAGGGCGTACTTGTCCTTGTAGAAGAACTGCATGGTGGCATGCGCGAGAGGTCTGCAGTGCTTGTTGAAGGCGCCCTGCATCTTGTTAACGTGCCGCTCGAGATCGTCTTCGGTGACGTGGCCGACAGGGAGAGCGCAGTAGAACTTGCACTTATCCTTGTACGTCTCGAGCATCTTGGTGTAGACTGACATCTCTTTCGTGTTGTAGCTCACCCTGGTTGGATCTCCGAGGATGATGACGAGGCCGCACATGTCAGCAATCTTCGACAGCGCCTCGTCCAGGTTCGAAACCGGCTGGTTGGAGTCTGCCTGCCTGAAAGCGCTCGAGAACTCCTCCCAACCAACCTCGCCCTGCCCCGTCGTGTCGATGTCAGCAAAGATCGAGTTGATCTCCTGCTGCGACAGCTCCAGGTGCTTGTCTTGCACGCCCCGGGAGAAGTCGAAGAGCGACATCCTCGCATGTTTGGGATCTTCCGTCGAGCTGCAGAGAGCGTCAAACTCTTCCCTCAGAGTCTTCCTACTGTGGGCCATGTCCTCCCGTAGCTTGTCGAACGCTGCCTGTGTGGCCGGGTCGAGCTTGCTGTCTCGTCCTTCGATCGCTGGTGCCCGGATGAACACGAGAGCATCCAGGTCACCGTCGTCAGTCTGATAGCAAGGGAGCTCCTCGAAAGCGATCGCTCGCTCCATCCCTTGCATGCTCATCATCTTGGCGACTTCAGGCAACTTCAGCTGGTCGACGGCGGCCTGCCCCTTGACGACAGACGACTTGTCTCCCCTCGCTATGACGGTGAAGTGATGGGTGGTCCCGAGCCCGACGTTCTTTAACTTGCTCCCTGTGTACCAGTGGAGGAAGTCGGCGGGGCCTTCGCCGTTGCCGAGAAGGAGCACGAAAACCTTGTGCTGCAGGAGAGGTTTGGTTATCTCCTCTCCCAGCTCCCTCGACAAGTTCGAGATGCTGGAAGGGTTCCGAGGGTCCTCGTACAAGTTGTCGATGGCATGGAGGAAGAGCTTGAGCGACCTCCTCGCCTCTGTTGGCCTCGTGGGCTGGCTGACGTGGAGGCGCGGGTTGAAGAACACCTCCCTCCCCTCCTCCTTCCTTGCCTCCCACCCTGCTGGCAGATTGGGAAGCATCTCCCCCTCGTCTCCCTCGCTCCTTTCCTCGAACAAGTGCATCCCATGCAGGATGCTCATCATCGACGACGACGGCCCGTCCGGCATGCTGGCCACCTTGTTGATTGCCGACTGCACCGTCGTGGCCACCTTGTTCAGCTTGAGCAGCGGCTGGAAGTCTCCGGGCTCGCGATGACTCGACAGCACCAGCCGATCAACCAGAGAGACCAAGCTGTTGTTCAGCTCAGTGTTCTTAACGTCGAACATCTTGGAGCAGACGTTGACTAGGTTGAGCTGGGAAGGAGCCACCAGCGTCGCTTCCAAGATCTTGTCAACCCTGAGCGCTATGACGTCGTGGATGTCTTGGAGGGAGTTGGGGGCATCAAGAGCGTGCTGGCTCTTGCTGGTCCAAACGACAGGCAGCTTCTTGAACTTGACATCATGCAGACAAGCTGACATCTTGTCACGGGTTGACTGGATGTACTTGGGGGTGTGCTGGTCCGAGAGGTGTCGCTCTTGCAGGAAGCACCCGAAGAAGAGCTTGCTCTTGTGGGTCTCGTACAGCCTCTCGTACAGCAAGAGCTCTCTCCTGTTGATTCTTGTTATCCTCGGGTCCACCAGCACCACCACAAAGTCCACAGCCTGCGCGATCTTCATGAAGAAATCCTCCACGTCGTAGCTGTACGGGAGGTCGGGTGGCTTCATCGCGTGCAGGAACTCGTCAAACTCCATCATGCTCTCCTTGTTCACATCAATCATGTCGAACAGCTGCTCCACCTCTCTCCTCGACACCCTCGTGCTCAGGGCCTCCAACCCTTCCACGAACTCTTCTCGCGACAGGTAACGGTCGCTGTTCGTGTCCATGTCCTCGAAGATAGACCGTATCGACTTGCTGCTCTTCGGATCTTCGATCGTCTCCCGCACAACCTGAGCGACTCGATCCTCCTCGAACTGCGACTTCCCCACCACCGACGGCATCCTGATGAAGCTAATGAGCTGCGCGTCCATCTTGTCCGCCTCCACCGCCTCGTGCAAGCAGAAGTTCAAGCCATCCACAGCAGCCTGCAGTGAGTCGTTGTGCTCGCCTTGCAGCCCCGTCCTCACAACGACGGCCTTGTTCTCTGTCCCAAGACCCTTGTTCTTCAGCGTTGCGCCAAGGTAGTCCTCGATGAAAGTGCCAGCGAGGTCTCCGTTTCCAACCACGGCGATGCTGAGCTTGTCGCCATCTCTGACCCTGGGCTTCCTTGCGACTACTTCTATCAACCTGCCCAGCTCAACCAGGCCCTTCCCGCCGTCCTCGGTGCCATCATGCAGTTCGTCAATGATCCGCAGTAGCGCCGACGTTTCTCTCGTCGACTCCGCCATGTCCGGAGAAGGCCCTGATGCTGATCAATGCAGCTGCTCCATGACGGCGCCATCCTGAGCGCTAGGGCTGCTCCTCTCTCTCTGTATCCTCCTTCTTGCAACTCCGTCTCCTCCTCCTCCTGCCATGCTCTGCCCACCCATCGCTCCGCTCATTCCCTCCATTTCGCCCCTTCTCCTTTCCAGGTCTCTGAGGCAGGCTTCACATTCGAAGTTGATGAAAAATTAAGGCTTGCATCCCATCTGATCATCATAGGCTTCCCCCCCCCGCTTCCTCCCCCTCCCCC
>NW_005434664.1:793682-803413 GCF_000315625.1 Guillardia theta CCMP2712
TCCTCCTCCTCCCTCTTTCCTCCTCCTCCTCCTCCTCCCTCCTCCTTCCCCTCCCTCCTCCCCCTCCCCCTCCTCTTCCTATCCTCCTCTTCCTATCCTCCTCTTCCTGTCCTCCTCTTCCTATCCTCCTCATCAGTCTATCCTCCTCCTCCTGTCAGCATCGTCACTACTCTCAGACCTCCTCTTCGCTGAGAAGGGTTTAGCATTCCTCTCTCGCTCTCTCTGTCTTCCCTCATGGATGGTGAGGACGGAGAAGGAGAGGATGAGCTGGCTGCCATCTCGGCCATGTACGAAGAATCCATCGAGAACATCGTCAGACCCTGCAGGTCCATGAGCGAATGAGATTCTGCCTTGCTCGAGAATGACTAAGACCTGTTGTCTTCAGCCTGACAGAGGGCTTCATCGCCGTTGTAGAGCTCAAGTTCAACATGACGAGGGTGATTGCGTTCATGGCGTCTTTCAAGCTATTCACCTTGCTTGACAGCTCCGAGTTCACATACCGCGGGGATACCCTGAGATCAGGCCGGTGGTGTGCATGGAGGAGCCAGGAGAGGAGGACGGTGGATACAGCGAGCAACTCATGATGAAGATACAAGCATGTGTCACTGCACGCAACGCTTGCTTCTCATGGTGAACCCTCAACCTCAGGTGGTGTGACCTGACCTGATCGCAGCACCAAGAGCAAGACTGTTGAGTTCGAGAGAAAGTCCGACGGCATTGATTCAGACAACGTCATCACCCTGATCGAGGCGATCCGGTGTTTGATAGACGAGGAGGACGCATCAAGGGCGGGGCAGGATGCTTGCTCTAGGGTGGCCTCGAGGCCTCAGTCTGAGATTGTTGCGTGCTCGAGCGCTGTCAACAACATCAGCAGCATTCTCCCGACAGACCTGTTGACTAAGGTAATATCGAAGATCGACAGGAGCCACCTGCTCAAAGGTTAACTGGTCGTCTACCGTTATGCTGCTCTTACGTTGCTGAAGTCTCGCTGGTCTGCAAGCTCTTCTCCTTCGCCGTCGACTCGGCTGAGGTCGGTCCCTGGGCTCGGGGAGGACTCGAGAGGGAGTGACGAGGTTGGTCAGATTTGGCTGGAGAACATGAGGAGGAAGGGATGGGAAGGCCAGGCAGTAATGGCAGGGGCATCGAACTCTGACGACGGGTCGGACTATGCAGCTCACTGCCTACCTCTCAAGGGTGGACGGGACACTGCTGCTGCTGCTGCTTCTGCTGCTGCCAACATCAAGAACGTGTTCCGGTGATGCGCGTGCTGGTAGCTGGAAGATCGTGACGAGCGTGGAAGGGACATGTGGAGGAGCGAGCTGCTGTGGTATATGAGGGAGACGAGCTCTAAGGTGCGGCGGCCCACTGCGCTGCTTGACAGGCATGGGTGCATTTGAGGTGACTGAGGTGTGAACCAAGGGTGTGGTGGCGAGCTTGTCGAGATTGGGCGATCAGGCGTCGACTTCGGCAGTCACAGGTGAGATAGAACGAGGATGTGACGCGTGTAGAGAGGGGCTGTTGCGATGATGTCGGTGACATGTTCACATGAGCGCGATCTCTGGGTTGTTGACATGCTGGATGCCTGCCAGGCCTTGCCTACCTGCGGGGAGGAGACGACGACCTCCTGCTGGCCGTGGGTCTGAGCAAGTCGATCCACGTCCTCCCGCTGCGAGAATTCTCCTGGAGAGGTGAGGGCGAGGAGAGAGACGAGCGGGCCCCGCCGAGTGAACTGACGGGAGGGATGGGGGGGGCGGCAGAAGGTGGAGGGAGCGGCGACCTGGTGGACCCGTTCACGGGGATCAAGGAGCTGGCTGTGAGGGATCATCGCAGCTACGATGGGAAGATGGTGAACGTGCAGTCGTCCTCGGACGGAAAGAGTCTCGGTGCCACCTGCTTCAGTGCTCTCCTCCTGGAGGGCTGACAGTCGCTGCAGTCGCTGCTCTCAATAACGGCAAGCTTATGGCGTGGAAGGCAGGGACCAACGGGGTGAAGAGAGCAGGTGAGGGATCGGAGGTCTCGACAGGCCGTATGGGAGGGAGGGAAGACGGTCACGTGATGTGTGGGATGCGAGGAGAAAGTCACGTTGAGGAGCAGACATGACCATGTTGTTGTGTCGCTGCTGCTTGTGATACCTCGCTGCTCCAGAGGACATGGGAAACAGCGCCGATGCTATCATCCTCCGACCCCACAAGTCGTCCATCAGGCAGGTTGCCACCACCTCGTGCCCTCCTCCGCTTGCCCTGACCTGCTCCTGTGCCGGATGTCACGTCGCAGTTCCAAGTGAGGACGCTGAGCTCGTCGCACCACCCCGTGGTCATCGCAGGTTGGGATGGAGCTGCTCCTCGTGCTCTGAAGGGGGGTGGGAGCAGGGGGAGACGACGGGTGCCTGTCCGTCTCGAGCGTGAGCAAGCAGAAGGGGGGGGGTGAGTACCGACTGCCATGCTGGGATGCGAGCGAGGGTTGACGGTGACTTGTGCGGGAAGCGTCGAGCATGTTGATGAGAGGGCACGGAGCAGCGATCACGTGCGTTGACAGCAGCAAGGATGAAGCAACTCATGTTTGGGCGCATGCGATTGACAACGAGGCTGCGCTGACTCCTGCGCCAGCTGCTGGCAGCGTCTGGTGCAGCAGACGGGAGGGTGAAGCTGTGGGACTGCGAGAGGGGAATGTGCTTGTTCAGGTGACTTGTGGAGTCTGTTAGAGGAGAAGTTGTGCTGGAACAAGTCAGACACCAGGGAATGATGTTGAAGAGGAACAGGCAGGCAGGCAGGCAGGCAGGCAGGCAGGCAGGCAGGCAGGCAGGAAGTCCGAGAGGAAACACGGTAGAAAAGGTTGCTGTGTTGAGGAGTATAAGGAGCTATGTATGATCGTGGCATCTTGACGTGTTGATGAGACTTTGCTCACTCTTGTGTCTCAGCGCTCAGTCGGATCGGCGAGGGAAGGTGAAGACAAGTCGACCTGAACTCGTCCATGACATGATGTTGAGGTGGCTGCTATTGCCCTGGTCGACCCCTGGAGCTGCAGCAAGGAGAATGAGACATTTACATGCTCGCCGATGGTACAGCACATCTCCTCTCATCTTATCTCATCTCATCTCATCTCATCTCATCTCATCTCATCTCATCTCATCTCATCTCATCTCATCTCATCTCATCTCATCTCATCTCATCTCATCTCATCTCATCTCCTCTCATCTTCATCTCCTCTCCTCTCCTCTCCTCTCCTCTCCTCTCCTCTCCTCTCCTCTCATCTTCATCTTCATCTCATCTCCTCTCCTCTCATCTCCTCTCCTCTCCTCTCATCTCATCTCATCTCATCTCATCTCGTCTCGTCTCGTCTCATCTCATCACCTCATCACAATCATCCGTCTTAATGACATGTTTACAGATCATAGCGGGTATGCACGACGGGATCGTAAACTTCTACGACCCTCGCGCAAGCTCAGGGCAAGACGGGTGAGGACAGAGAGCAGGAGTGAGGACGAAGACGAGATATTGGGGCAAGAAGAAGTGCAGGAGCAGGAGCAGTGGAATAAGCAGGGGCAGGGGCAGGAGCAGGAGCAGGAGCAGGGGCAGGGGCAAAGCAGGAGGGGCTGAAGACGGAAGCAGGAGGAAGGCGAACCTTGTCTGCAGCATCTCTCGCGCGTCCGCCCGCGACCCGGAGGAGCGAATCTTCCGTTGCTCGAGCGTGTGGGACAAGTGGGGTATCCACTGGCTATGGGGTCAGCGCGCCATGCTGGCCTCGGAGGAGGAGCTGCTGTGGGGGAGGATAGGTTTCCCTCGCCGAGCCCTGTCAACCCTGCGCTGCAGCCCCAACGGTCAGCTGGACGTCAGTCTCCTCCTCCTCTCACGCGGCTGGCAGGGAGGATGCTGGTGACGGTGGACACGCTGGAGGAGCTCTCGTGCTTCGATCTGCGGTTGCCTCCTCGTGCTGCTGGGGAGGAGGGGAGATGACGAGGGTGTGCAGGAGGATGGGAGTGTGCGTGAATGTGCAAGCAGGGGAGACGATTGGAAGGAGAGCAACGAGCGAGAAGACGCAGTGGAGCAGCGAGGAGGTGAAGAAAGGGAGATTCAGCTCTGAGCTCGATTGGAAGGCGAGCAGGTGTGGAGGGAGGGGGCAGAAAGTTGGGGGAGGAAAGGGAGGGAGAGGAGCGGGAGGAAGGACAGGGAGGGAAAGGAGAAGAGGGGGGAAGAAGAGGAAGAGGGGGGAAAACGAATGGAGAATGATGGGCGATTGGACTCTGTAGGATCATTCAAGAGTCCTGCAACTTTTGCGACGTGATGCACAGGTAAGGGATTGAGGAGAAGGGAAGAGAGGGGAAGGGAAGGGAAGAGGAGAAGGAGGAGAGGGGAAGGGGGGGAAGTGGAGGGAGAGAGGGAAAGGATAGGAAGGGAAAGGAAGGGATAGCAAACAGAGGAAGGTATAACGAGGGAGGAGACAAGGGAGTGTTGAAGGGGAGGATGGGAGGAGCTGGTAAATGCTTGTCAGGGGAGGCTTCTGCGACCTGTTTGTTGATGAAGTCAAGGCGATTGTTTGTAGCTACAGCGATGCGACGGTCTTGACCCACCCCATTCTCTCCTCTGCCTCCTCCTCCCACCACCATCCTCACTTCTCGTGCTACTGCTCTTTCCTATTCATGACCGCTGCCAATCCTCCTCCTCCTCTGCCTCCTTTGCCTCTTCAGCCTCCTCCTCTGCCTCCTCCTCTGCCTCATCATCTTCCTCCTCCTCCTCCTCCTCCTCCTCCTCCTCCTCCTTCGCCCCCACTCACACACACAGCTTCTCATTTCCTTTCAGATCAGCGCGTTGGACATGACGAGGGGCAGGTTCATCGCGCGGGGTCTACCTCACTCCTCCTCCTCCTCCTCCTGGATCTCGCCGGAAGTCACAGGCAAGTACCCCTCCTCCTCCCTTCTACTTTCCTCCCTTCCGCTCTTCTCCCCCTCCTCTCCTCCCGCCCTTCCTGTCTATCCTCTCACTCCTCTCCATCCTCCCCTTCCCTCTCCTCCCTCTCCTCCCCCTGCACTCAATCTCATTCCCAACTCCCTTTCTCTGCTGTCCTCTCATCTCACTCGCTCTCTTACTCCTTCCCCCCTTCCCCCCCTCCTGCCTCACTCCCGCACGTTCTCTGCCTGCTCTATCCTCTTTTCTTTCCCCCACTCCTCCTTCTGCTCCTCCTCCTTCCTCCTTCTCCCCCCCCTTCCCCCCCCCCCCTCCTCCTCTTATTCTTGCGCAGGTCCGTGTTGCCGCTTCCTTTGGAGTCAAGTCGCTCCCTCCTGTGCGGTGGTTGGCAGCATGAACGGAGTCGTCGGAGTGATGAAACTTCCTCTGAGCTGTGAATAATGAAGGAATCGACGAAGACAAGGAGGACACGGGAAAGAGGACGAGGACACAGGAAGGAGAAAGCGGGAAGAAGGTGGAAGTTGTTGAGGATTCAGGATTTGTGTAAATAACAAAAGATGAGAGGGCTGGATGTAAATAAAGTTAGCAGGAGAGCAGGAGAGCAGGAGAGCAGGAGAGTTTCTTCGGTCCTTCGCCTCCTCTTATCCGTAAAAGTATTCGTTGATGCGAGAAACCACAAGGAACATGAAGACGCTGATAGCGGCCGACATGCTCGTCTGCCAGCAAAGACGCGAGTCAGCAGAGGCATGAGGAGAGGAAAGAGAAGAGGAGGAAGGATGGGGCAGGGAGAGGACAAGTAAAAAAGCAGCTAGAGGAGAGGAGGAAGGGCGGGAGAAGAGAGAAGAGGGAGAGAGGAGAATGAGGGGGGGGGGAAGGAGAGGAGGAGGAAGGCAGAGAGAGAGAGGAGGGCGGAGAGGAGAGGAGGAGGAAGGCAGAGAGAGAGAGGAGGGGAGGGGATACGGATGAAGAAGAAGATTCTGTTACAGCTACTCACTATTCGCTTCTTGGTCTCCCACATCGACTCAGCGTCGCCAGCTGTGCTTCTGCTCGTGCGCGTCAAGTCCAGCGGGAGACTCACAGCGACCGACCTCCTGGAGGGGACGACAAACATCTCCTGCGACATGGCCGAGATCCCCCGCCTCTCCTCCTCCGGCTCTCGCTTCCTCCTCGTCCCCTTCCTGCTGGCAAGGCGTGAGGGGAGGAGCTTCAGGTCGCGCCCGCTGCTACCTCAGCACCAGCGGGAGGGACAGCCATGAGCGAGATCGGGACAAGCGCATCTGCAAGCTGATCATCAGCTGCTGCTGACCCGCAGGCTGCTCGCCTCTTGCTGGAGGGCGAGCGCAGCGACAGCTCGTGATGGAGGATACTTGGTGAACGACCTGCGATGAGATGAGGAGAAGAGGGAGGAGAGGAACGAGGAGGGCCCAAGAGATCAAAGAGCATCCTGATCAAGAACAGGAGCAGCAGCAAGAGCAGGAAGAGAGGCGGGGGAGGGGGGAGCAGCAGCAAGAGCAGCAGCAGCAGCAGCAGCAGCAGCAGCAGCAGCAGCAGCAAGGGCACAAGCTCAGAGAGTGTCGTAGCACAGCGAGCAGCAGCAGACGTAGGTCAACCTGGACGCTTGCGCAATGATGACGTCCAGTGGGAGATCGTCCGGAAGTTTCTTCAACGGCACGTCAAAATTATCGAGGAGGAGCGACGAGGAGAGAGGGAGGGAGGGGAGGAAGCGAGGGAGGGGTGGAGGAACCTGCATTAGCATGTGGACCTCGGCGTAATCATGGGCCGGGTCCAGGATGACGTCACCTGGCAGCAGGGGCTGAGGGATGGGAAGGAGCGAGAGCATGGTATGGTGGGTCGGGGCCTTCTTTCTTACTTCGGAACTTGATGATGGCGGCAGCGGTGTAGAGAGGCAGGAGGGGGTGCGAGGAGAGGAAGGAGTCGAAGAGCCTGAAAGCCTGTCGCTCTGCTCTGTTAGCGGAATTTTGACAGGTAGGGAATTTTGACAGGTCGTTGCAAGGACTCTCGACCTGGTGGGCGTTGCGGACGTCGTGGGAGAACCAAGTGAGAAGCCAACTGAGGAGGAGGGTGAGACAGGGAGATATGGAGGACGGGCAGCGAGAGGACGGGAGGGAGGGAAGGCTGGGACGGGGACGAGGCAGGAGCAAGAGAGCAGGGAACGCAAGGGAACGGAGGGAGTGCAGAGGACGCAGGAGACGACGAGGAGCTCCTTCTCTCAGCCTGACCTCAACGCAAACTGCGGGCCAACTCCGTCCTTGCACAGAGTCTGCGCGAGGACGCGGTCATCTCTGACAAGGAGGACATCAGCTCTGCACGGGGAGATCCAACGAGCAGCAACCGTTCGATGAGGTGGACGAGCAGCGAGAGCGCGTCGTTGGCTATGCTCAAGTCCTCGCCCATGGCCTCCTGTCACACCCGATGAGACGGGCACGAGGGAAGGAGAGTGTGAGGGAGGGGATGACAAGGCAGGATGGGGACGAGGTAAGGTGGGTGCAGGGAGGAGATGAGGGCAGGGGGAGGACTATTCGAGCCGCTCACCTTCAAGAACAGCTTCATGACTCTGAAGATCACTTGCTTCGACTGCAGCAGGCAGCAACTGGATCAGAGATGTCGCCGAGGTCGTCAAGAATTCCACGCACCATCTCCACGTCGTCAAACGCATGCAAGATGATAGAGGCTAGGTCATGGAAGCCCTGCGGTGCATGTAAACTCATCAACCGTCGGATCCTGACGCACCTGATAGTAATGGAACTGTGTGTTTTCCCTGCGTTCGAACAAACTCTCACAAGGCAGGCAGGAAGGCAGGCAGAGACAAGACCTGAATAGAGCATGCAGGGTGCTCGACAACCTCCTCCTCAAGGTAGAGATCTCATCTCGGGATAGCCCTGGGCTCCTTGGTTCACCATGAAAACGCTTCCCTCCCTCCCTCCCTCCCTCCCTCTCCTCGCATCCCTCCCCTCACTTTTCTTCCTCCCTCCCTTTCTCCCTCCCCTGCCTCCCCTGCCTCCCCTGCCTCCCCTGCCTCCCCTGCCTCCCCTGCCTCCCCTGCCTCCCCTGCCTCCCCTGCCTCCCTGCATCCCCTGCCTCCCCTGCCTCCCCTGCCTCCCCTGCCTCCCCTCTCTCCCAGCTTCCTTGGATGCCAAGTACCGAGGTGTGTTGCTGATCTAGTGACATCAAGTTCGATCTGCTCGTAGTATCTGTGCTTCTCCTCGGAAGGGAGAGGGTCCGGGCAGACGTTGCTCGAGCATGCTTCATCCTGTTCGCTCACGCTCCCGTGTGCGGATCCCTTTCCCTCTGCTCCCGCTTCTCCATCGCCTTCCAACTCCACACCTGGCTTTTCGTCTCCTCCTCCTCCTCCTCCTCCTCCTCCGCCTCCGCCTCCTCCTCCGCCTCCTCCTCCTCCTCCATCTTCGTGCGATAGACCAACAAGCATCGGCCAGACCTGCTAGGATGTGAACCCGAGCGAGGACATGCATGCAGCACGCACTTTTCTCCTCGTGCCATTGTCGTGAAACCCTCCATGAACGCCCATGTACCGCAGCTCGTCGACATCCGGGGATGGCGACTGGAGCAGCAGGTTGATGTAGCCGACCCTCCTCTTCTCGTTCCGTCCTATCAGGATCCTCTGCACCTGCCGTGCGCCGGGGAGAGACTGGAGCTCGAGGCTCATTCCCGATCTGTCTGCATGCACCTGTGCGGGGGGAACACATCAATTGCTTCATCGCGAACGTTCAGATCTTGCGCGGCATGCAAAACAACCTCATCACCATCTCCATCTTCTCCATCCTCTACTCAGGTCCTTCTTCCATTCACGTGTCTCTATGTTGGTTGGCAAAATCTGCTACAACAGCTTTGCTCTCTCCCTCTTCATCCGACAACCCTTCGTCTCCTCTCTCGCTCTCTTGCTCTCTCAATCCCGCCACCACCGCCATCATCGCATCCACCGATATTTTTCTCCCACATCTTCCTCATCTGCCCCTACTTCCCTCCTGAGCTCACTCCTCTATCCTAACCCGTCCTGTTCCTTCCTGAGCCCTGCTTCCTAACCCTCCATTACCTCTCTCCTCTCCCCTCCCCTCCCATCACCTCCCCTCCTCCCATCACCTCCCCTTCTATCTCATCCTGCCCTGTTCTCCTCTCCTCCTTCTCGTTCTCCTCTCCCCTCCTCTCCCCTCCTCTCCCCTCCTCTCCTCTCTGCCTCCTAGGGCCTCCCTTCCAGCCACTGGCTCTTGCATTCCACTTGCTCGGGGAACATACCCAGGTCCGCCTCAACAGCATATATAGCCTGGACGAGGGGCAGATAGAACAGAAGAAAATGGGCCCGTGGGAGAGGAAGGAGGGAGGGAGGGAGGAGCGGGGAGGGAGGGGACGGCGGAGGTAGGAGGAGAGGGGCGAGATGGGCAGGGCTGAGGACGAGCACGAGATGCTAACGGAGAAGATGTGGAAGGGAAGGGAGCGCAGAGAGGGAACCAGGGAGGGGCAGGAGCGTCAGCTGATAGAGGACCTGGATCAATTCAAATGAAGATCCTTGAGGAGGGGGGAGGAGGGAGCGTGGACAGGACATTGAGGACTTCAGAGGGTCTTGCTTCTATCAGAGAGCCATGACGATGCTGAGCGGACCATGTTCACTGACTATCTCTCCCTCCCTCCCTCCCCTCCCCTCCCTCCCTCCCTCCCTCCCTCCCTCCCTCTTTACAGGCTGTCTGCCTCCTATGTCCAGTCTGACGAAGCAGTGGCTGCTCCAGCAACGGAACCACCTGCCGGTGCACAAGGTCTGACCATGTTGTGCGCTTGCTCCTCGTTCCTCACTCTGTT
>NW_005434664.1:803513-812130 GCF_000315625.1 Guillardia theta CCMP2712
CCTACCTCCTCCTCCTCCTCCTCCTCCTCCTCCTCCTCCTCCTCCTCCTCCTCCTCCTCCTCCTCCTCCTCCTCCTCCTCCTCCTCCTCCTCCTCCTCCTCGCGCTGCCTTCGCCTCTCAACCCTTGTTCTTGACATGAGACGTCAGACTGGTGTCCGGTCAAGAGAGACAGTGGCTCAGAATGAGTCAGACGTGCCGATGGACAATGGAGTGGTGAATTGTTCTCGTGCATAGCAGCCTTGCTCGTATGACCGTCGTGCTCAGGACGCCAACGTGTTAGAGATGCAGGGAGTTCAGCGCAGGCTCACGAGAGGCAAGGCAGCTGAGGCAGGGATCACCGTGGAAGCCATCGGTAGAGCCTTGAGCGAGGAGGAGGAGGTCGCTGAGTATTGTGGGTGTAGCAGAAGCCAACGACCCTCCCTTCCGAGAGGCTTCCACCAGGTGAGTTGAGCGTGCTCCCGCTCGAGCTGAAGGGGCCCGGCAGGTCTGCTGAGCGCGGCAAACGCGAAGCGTCCAACGATCAGAGTGAGGAGACTCGGAGCTGTCGGGCGAGGAGTTTGACATGATTTCTCCTTAGATGATCAAGACGACCTTCCGGCAGAAGGCCAGATGCAACTTGAGCCGAACGGGACAACAACCAGCTCGGGTGCCCAAGGACAGCAAGGGATTGCGGAGGAGGAGGGTAGCGTGAAGGAAGCACCTGCCCAAGAGGAGCCTGCCCCCAAGGAGGAGGAAGGGAGTGAGGTGAAGGCGGAAGCTGCTGGGGAGAAACCTCTGGTCAGTCCTGCAAGCAGTCTTTCTTGGCTGATGCTCGAACAGGACTGGGGTGATGAGAAGATGGAGGAGGCTGACGAGACCGCCGCTGACACGACTGGTACGCGTAACTGTGAGGCAGAAGCAGGGATGAGAATGACTGAGCAGCAGGTCACGACAACTCGAAACAGCAGGAAGTCGAAGTCGACCAGGCACAGCCTGATGAGGCCGACGACCAAAAGGAAGAGGAAGACGGGAGTCGCAAGGACGACTCTGTGGAAGGTTCAGAACTGGATTAGAACAGACATTTGTCACCGAACCGAGTTTTATTAAATTTTTTTTGTCGGTCTACACAGGATAGTCCATTTTAGAAGGTATTTAGATCGCGAAAACAATTTGCTCCCCAGCAAATTTTTTGTTTCACTCCATTTAGTGCTGAGCCGCCTGCTGCTGCTGCTGAGCGTGCGCCTCGAGGGCTGCCAAGGCCTCCTGGATCTTGCTGCGAAGAGCCTCAGCATCGTCGATGAGAGCGATGAGCTCGGAGTTGTCAAGCCCCTCCAAGAGCATTCCAGTGATCTTGCCAGCAAGGGGTCCCTGCTCCGCCTGGATGAGAGCATAGAGACGCTCTCCGAGGATCTGCTTGGCCTGTGCTGGAGGAGCATTGACCAAGAGGGCCATAAGCTGCTCCTTGCTCATGGCAGAAGGAGGAACCTGTGGAGCCGGAGCAGCCTGCTGAGCAGGAACGGCCTGAGGGGCCGCAGGAACACGCTGTGGCTGCTGAGCAGGAACGGCGCCCTTTGGCTGGCGGGCGTTGGTCTGCTGCTGCTGTCCACGAGCCTGCTGCTGCTGTCCACGAGCCTGCTGCTGCTGGGCGTTGTAGTTGGCGCCACCCTGACGACGCTGCTGTCCCTGGACAGGGTACTGGCCCTGGCGGTTGTTGAAGGGCTGACGATACTGTCCCGGCATCTGTCCTGGGAACATGAACACTCCCTGAGCGCCCGGAGGAGCAGTGCGAGTGAACGGCATCATCTGTGGCATAGGCATTCCCTGCATCTGGAACCTTGGAAGGAGGTTCTGGCGCTGGCCCTGAGCAGCCTGCATCTGGCGACGGATCTCGATGGGCTGGTGAAGGGCAACGTAGATGGGCTTGGTGCCAACCATCTGTCCGTTCATCGCGGTCACAGCACGAGTAGCCTCCTCAGGCTGAGCGAAGCAGACGAAACCGAAGCCCTTGGAAACCTCGGGGCGATCCTTGTCACGCATCACCTTGGCGGAGGTGATGGTTCCGAACTGCTCGAAGGTCTGGCGAAGCTTCTCATCATCGATGGTGTCATCAAGATTCTTGATGTAGAGGTTGACGAGCTGGTTGTTCTTCAAGCGCTCCATACGGATCTGATCGTACTTCTTCTTGAGCTTCTCCTTGCGCTCGCTTTCCTTTTCAGCACGTCCAGCGTAGATATCCCTCTCACCACCGAATGGCTTCTGGCCATTCATCTCCTCACAGCACTTCTTGGCATCATCAGCCTCCTTGAAGTTGACGAATCCGAAGCACTTGGAGGTGCCGTCTTCCTTCCTCATGATCTTGCAGGAGGTGATCTCTCCATACCTCTCGAAGGACTTGCGGAAGTCATCATCGCTCACGTTGTCAGGGAAGTTCTTGACGTAGACGTTGGTGAAGCGGCGCTCTCCGTTGGTAGACTCACGCTCACCACGGGGGATAAAGGGTCCCACGAAGAGGCGCTTGTCCTCCAAAAGCATGCCGTTCACCTTGGAAATAGCCTCATTGGCCTCCTCAGCAGTCTCGAACTGAACGAAACCAAAGCCGCGAGAGTTGGCATGCTCATCCATGGAAACCTTGCAGGACAAGATGTTGCCGAACTGGGAGAAAGTGTCGTGAAGAGTACGGGTGTCGACGGTCTTGTCCAAGTTCTTGATAAAGATGTTTCCAGCTCCAGACTTACGGATGGACGGGTCACGATGCTTCCACATGATACGGCAAGCCTTGCCCTTGATCTGGGTGTAGTTCAAGGTGTCGAGGGCACGCTCGGCATCAACGACATTGTGGAAGTTGACGTAAGCATATCCGAGGGAGCGACGGGTCATAGCATCACGGCAAACACGGATTGAGGCAACAGGTCCAACGACGGAGAAAACCTCGAAGAGCTGGGGCTCCGTGACGTTAGGGTCCAAGTCACCGACATACAGGGATGCCGAAGCAAGGGGGGGCTGCGTGACGGGGGCAGCAGCAGTAGCATTGGCAGCAGCGGTGGTGGTTGCCATGGTCGTGGAGATGTTTGGGGCTTTTTTTTGGTCGGTTCGGTGAATTCAACAACGCAACCGTGGGGATCGGATGCGGTGTGGTTTTTTTTGGTTTTTGGCAAGACCTGGGGAAGTCTGCAGCAAACGATCAGAACTCGAGTCATGGAACGAACGACGCTTGCGAGAATTGAATTGCAGTATCAACAAGGACAGTTACGACAACAAGAACAGTTACGATATCACTCTTATCCCGCCCAACAAAGTGCTCGCAGTCTTCGTTACAGGCAAGCAACATTGACGATCAACAACATTCTACTTCAATTTTGATTCGAGGAGACAACAGAAACATTCAAGAGAAGCGCAGGAGATCGCGCATGGAACACCAGCATTGCAACATTGAATACAACAATGGTAAACAGAACGGAATGAGAGAAGGGGATGAGAAGCAAGATGCAGGAGAAGAAACGATATGCTTGTATGAGGGGAGAGCTGGGCAGGAGAGCTGGGGCGTGCGTGCAGAGCATGCAAGCATCGCCACCAGGAACGCATGGCGCTACCTTGAGGTTTTCGGCGATGACAGGGCAGGGGACCGCACGAGCACAAAATACGGAGCGGTAAATTTCTAGTTGGCGTCATTGGAAAAACTAGGCAGTGAAATATATCACTTTTTCCGATTCAACACAAGGAAATAAAGTCCTAGGTCCAACAAAAGCATTTTATGTCACGCCAACTATTTTGTGTCCAAAATATGGCGAAAAGAATATCAATTACAGTACCACGTATTTACGCCATTTGCTACTGGAATGTATTTGTGCTGGAGTTTTTAGTTGTTATTATAATAAGATATAAAAAGTACTGTACTTGTAATAATCCATTCTCCTTATTCTAAACAAACAGGAGAGTTTTATACAAAATTTGACCGAAACTGTCTCTCAGTTTTGAAACATGAAGAGAACTTTCCCAAACTTATTTTCATATTTTCAAACTAAACAACTTCTGATGGTTTACAGATTTGAATTCTGGTACTCGAACTTAAAATGAGCCTCTCGTACTGCTATCACAGCAGCCGGTGTACAAGCTGGTAGTAAAATATTTATACGGTACAAATTGTATAACTTGGTTCTAAAACATTCAATTGGACCAAGAATAGAGACCAAGACCCACCCCCTTCCGCGCTTGAGTTTGCAAGCACCCCCGTAAATACCAATGAAAGTACCCACAATCAAGACATTCTGAACCCACCCACCCCATCAATCGATGGGGCGTATCAAACTTCTCGAAACCATTTTTGGTCAAAATCGTGCAAGGAGCGGCGCTATTCGATCGTATCCCGGCGGGCCGGGCCCGGGCCCGGGACGTTTTTACTCAACGTGACTCGGAGCTCCGGGTCACGGCCGCTGGGGCAATTCTTGAAGCTGAGGTAGCACAGGGTGGGGTGATTTTTCCTGTCATGAGAGGGGTACTGTGGGTAAAGGAGAAAAGAATTTTTGGTGTGTAGGGCACGAGAGTGGGTGGGGTGGGGTGGGGTGGGGGAAATTTTTTAAAGGCAGAGTACCGGTTCATTTTAAACTCCTTGGATGATCTTGATGGGGTAGGGGTTGGTTCAGGGAGCTTGGAAGGGTGGGGTCAATAATTGTGAAGGTGGGGCCGTGGATGTATGTAGGTAGGGGTACAGACCCTGAGCAAGGGTGTATACCCTTACCACATTATTGATGCTTATTTCTACGGGTACTCAGATCGTTTGTGCCTACCTCATGGGGGGTGGGGGGTGGGGGATAGCGAGGAAATGAGGGACAAGGGGAACAAGTTGGCATTGAGAATGTTTCAAATGGGTGGGGGTAGTAAAAGTACGGGGACTCATGAGGTACAACAGTACAGAAAGAGATGTCCAGATTGACGGTAGGTATCAAGGAGGAGGTAGGGGTGGAAACACGAGGGTGGGTGTAATGAGGGACCAAGGGGGGTAGGAATGACCTTGAGGCGATGAGCCCGGTGGTGGGGTGGTTTACAAAGGTACGGGTAGGAGACAGCATCGGAGGACGTAAATCATGTTTTGGCGGCGAATGTAGTGGAGGGAGAAAGGATATGGCGGGCATAACAGCATGCGCATGGTCGAGTTTAGATCAAGGCTTAGCAGAAACTTGAGGAGGAGCTACAGGTGGAAATGGACTGGAAGGATCTGTGAAGATGGAGGTGAGGGAAGGGTAGGAAGGGGTGTGAGAAATCCAAGCATAGGACAAGGAGCAGATGTCCGCGGAGCAGCAGGAGCGGGTGGAGCAGAGAGGGGAGCAGAGGAAAAGAGGAAAAGAAAAGCTCGAAGGTATGTACCTACTGCTCAAAGAAAATGAGTGGATGGTAAAGGTGAGCTTGAGACTGCGGTGGAAGGAGACTGCAGGAATTTCAAGTAGACATCGGGGTACAGCATTAGCCTAGCAAAGGCAGTGGGGCTCTATGTAATGAGTCCTTGAAGAATTACTAGTTCTGTACGAGTGAAGTGCATGCAAATGCTCTTCTATTCGGTGCAGGTAGAGAGCCTGAGAATCTGATCCACCAGAAGAGAAAGAAAGAAATTCTGGAAATTTCAGCAGGGGCTGAGACTTAGGGGTCCGATGAGAGTGATTGTGATGAATTTGGATGAGAGCGACTGCAGTGACTAGTCGAGAGACGTTCTTCCAAGATGACCAGTGATGAAACTCGGTTGTTGCAGGTTGAAACTTACTCGTTGCTTCGAAGCAGAGAAGGATCGTTAAGCGGTCGGAGGCAAGTCGGATGCCAGTTAACGAGTTGTAAGCATTGTTCAAGCGAGGCCTCATTTGAATAGCCCGTGGGCATTTTCTTGGTCCTCGCGCACGTTGTCATAGCTCAAGATGAGGATCGATCTCAGATGTTCTAGGGCAGCGCTAAGCGCTGTCTTGGTTTCAGCATGCTTTGAATGCTGCTCAACCCACGCAAGCTCGATCAGACTTAGAGGTGGTTGGGCAAGCATCTTGTTCCCCGATGTCTTGTCGCAGCCATTACCGGGAACAGCACTGTTCCCTGATCTCTCCACCATGCACTTGATGCAGCGATCAACCTCTCAGGATAGGAGGTCCCTTCCGAAGGATGTGGGGATGAACTCTCGCTGGGATATCAGCGTGCAAGAGGACAAGAAGTTCTCCGAGAACCTTGAGGTACATTGCTTCTGTCGACCTGTATCGGATCCTTATGGTGCCTTGGTTAGATGGATTTAGACGATGACGACAATGAGAACAAAGTTGAGCAATCGATCACCATAGAGGCCTCGGCGCAAGACTGTTTCACAGCAGCAACAACCTATGAAGACTATCCCAAGTGGGCAGGGTGCACAAAGGCGGTCAAGGTCCTCGAAAGACGAGCAAGCGACGGCCTGGCCGTGCTTGTAGAGTTTGTGAGCCCCCCGTGCCCCTTCATTCCATTCCCCCTGATGCGTTTGCGAAGGTAATGGGGATTTTTGGCTTCACCTCGCGGAACAAGATGAAGTACACATATGACAAGCCTCGGTGCATGAGGTAGTGCTCTGTTGGGAGATGGTGCTTGCGGTGTAACATGAGCAACGCCCCTCAGTTGGCACATCACGGAGGGAGGGATCAAAGAGCTTGATGGAAGGTATGACTTCATCTCGCTCGGTCCGGAGAGAACCAAGGTTGTATACAAGCTGAGGGTCGAGCCCGGTTTCTTCCTTCCTAAGGTGGTCTTGTATTGACTGCAGGTGAACTCAGTAGCTGAATGCTTACGTGCAGATGATAAAACGAGCTACTTCAAGAGCCGTCGCCAAGATGGCCCTAGAAGATCTTAAGAGGTTGATGAGTCTTTGCATGATACGACGATGGCATTGACATCGTGTTAGATTCACCGAGCAGCGCAATCAGGAAAAAAGCCTCCTCGAGGTCGAGAACAAGGACGTCTGCACGGTAAGGATCGCAATGCCCTCCATCCTTCCTCCCCTGACCGCGGCGGCAGACGTCGGAGAGCACAACATCGCCACTAAGGCATTTGATCCCTCTCTGTTGAGCTCCTGTCCGTACGTGCAGTCGATTCGGAGAGAGTGTGTGATTTAAATATCGTGAGAAGTGAAAGATGGATAGAAGGGAGAGGTCAAAGATCAGTTCTCTCCTCTGCACCTCTCCCTGAGGGCGACGCACTCGTCCCATTCCTGGGTTAACGGCAGTCTTTGAGCTCAGAGGGGGAGGGGGAGGAAGCACCTTCTCTGCATGACAGTCGAAGAAGCTGAAAGTGTCGCAGACTCCGTCAGCTACTGGAGCTACAGTCTCGCCTGGGGCAACATCAGAGATCAGCCAGCCGCTGGCCGTCACCGCTAACCTGATCTCTCCCCGAGGAGGGAGGAGGGAGTGAAGCCGAGCTCGCCAGGGTTGAGGAAGGAGCCCTGGCAGCAGGATCAACATGGTATTCCCCGTCGTGCTTGCGGCGCGTCACTTGTACGATGAGCGACGGCGAGGCGAAGAAGACGGAGATGTTGTGGACCTGCCGGAAGCCGTCAACAGCTATGGACTGAGAGGGAGGCAGGAGAATCGCCTGGAAGTGAAACTCGATCTCCATGTCCCACGGCGCGCAGAAGGGCAGGAAAGTCGAAGTGAGCGCCCTTGCCGCCCTCTGCGTTGGACAGGGAAAGGGGGGGGTTAGGATGCGAGAAGGAAGGGAGGAAGGGGGAGGAGAGGTGGGAGGGAGGTGAAGAAGCGCAGTGGGAACAAGACGCGTAAGGGGGGGGGGTAAGAGACGAGGGAGGAAGAGGAGGGGAGGAAGAGGGAGGAGCACGTTAGATGTCAGTCACGACGGAGTCTAGCAAGGGAGCAGGTGGTACTTGGTGCCATAGGATCGCTCCTCCAAACGCACCCCCCGGGATGTACCTGGCGGCCTGCTCAGCAGCAGCAAGCAGCAAGCAGCAAGCAGACCTCTTGAACACCGTAGGGATAGGACGAGGATGCGGCAGATCCTCGCACCTGATCCACCTGGTGCCCAGCAGGCGTTCATGTCAGTCGCAGCGGGGGGAGGGGAGGACCACCAATGGCAGGAGGTCGCGGCGTCGGTGAAGAGGACGCCCCAGTCCGGGTCAAGCTTCCTGGGAGGAGGAGGACCAAGGGATGGAGGAGCAGGAGCAGGAGCAGGAGCAGGAGAATCAGGAAGAGGAAAAGGCAAGGAGCAGGTCGAACTTCATGTAGGACGGCAGTCGCGATGGAAGTTGGAGGTCAAACACGGCATCGTCTTCGAGGATAAGGGCGGTCTCTGACATCCAGTTGTCACTAGCTGGACCTCTGCTGGGGTTGTGCTGGGCTCGATCACCGTATCCCTGCTCGAGCATGTCCACGAGAGACTCGTAGTGGCTGATGGCGGCGCAAAGCTGAAGAGCAATGAGAAGAGAGGAGAGAGGATGAGGGAAGGAGGGAAGACAAATGCCAGGACAGGACAGGACAGGATGGGATGGGACAGGACAAGAAGGGACAGGACAGGACAGGACAGGACAGGACAAGAAAGGATACGATAAGAGAAGATAACAGATCCTAGAAGCAAAGGAGTCGAGAGGAGCATCACACACTAGCTCGCCTGTGCACTTTTGAGCTGAAACCCCAAC
>NW_005434664.1:813602-814994 GCF_000315625.1 Guillardia theta CCMP2712
GTCATCATCATCATCATCGTCGTCGTCGTCATCATCATCATCAACAACAACAAGCTCGCATGTCAACACTAGCAATCTCCTGACTGTCGCTTTCTACTGCGACTTCTCCCTCGTCGTCCCACCTCGCTCCATCGCCACACACACACACGTTCAGCGTCTCACACACACACACAACCTGCCGGGGCTCGTGAAGGACACCCAACACGCCTCCCTGCAGAGAGTGAGAGGGAGGAGAAAATGACTGTAAGGACCCACCGGCTTCACCAGCCTCCAGCAGACCGAGAGGAAGGAAGTCAACTCAGCCTGCTGGTCGACGCTCGATTCCACCTGAGAGAGCAGCGGTGAGACGGAGAGAGGGAAAGGAGGAAGAAGCAGGAGGAGAGGGAGGAGGTGGTAGAGGGAAGGGCGGAGGAGGCACAGGGAGGAGGAAAGAAAGGACGGGGTAGAGAGCAGAGCAGGAGGGAAGGGAGAAGGTAGAGAGCTGAAGGGTGGGAAGGGAGGTGTAGAGAGGTGACAGGAGCAGGATATCAGGTAGGGAGGAAGAGAAGGTAGAAAGGAGACGAAGAGGAGACGAAGGAGATGGAGAGGTAGAGCGAGAGAGGGAGCGAAGGAGCGAGAAAGGGAGGGAGGGAGGAGCTCCGGCAACAGAAGGAGGAGGAGAGGAGAGGAGAGCATGGTTGTCTGCTCAGAAGAGCTCGACTCACCCTGGAGTGATGGAGGAGGACGAAGTCAAATGTCTCCTCCTCGAGGAAGGGAACCTGCTGCATGGTGACCCGCCCGAACTGAAACGCGAATCGTCAGGAAGCGCGAGAATGAGCAGGAGGGGCCAACGGGAGCGAGCGCGGCCTCCTTGTAGTCTTGACGGGTCGCCGAAAGGTTGGGAGGGCTCGGGACGAAGTCTTGATCAGCACAGATGACCTGGGAAGGGAGTGAAGAGGGAAGAAGAAGAGAGAGAGAGGGTGGGAGGGGGAGAGAGCCGAGTAAGCCCGAAGACTCAGTGACTGATGATCCGGGACCTGATCGGATGCCAGGAGAAGTCCGTCGGCCGGGTGACTGAGGGCCTCGGAAAGCCTTACCCAGAAAGTTTGACAAGAAGAAACCGGGTTGGAATTTTCTAAGGAGAAAAGATGATTGCTGAGCCTGATTTTTCAGTCAAACACTACCGTGGGCCCTCCTGACAACCGTTACCTTATTCAAGGGTATCTAGCATGAATCAAGTCCGGGAGTCAACATCGCATGAATCTTCTTCTTCTACTTCGGGGTAGACCGTGAGGAGAGAATCGTGCTATAACATTTAACCATACATCCACAATGAAAAACAATAGGATCTCAAACTCATGGATCACAAAGTTCGTTCTTGGAGAAGAGCAACAACCTTTGAAAGCACTGAGG
>NW_005434664.1:815266-818409 GCF_000315625.1 Guillardia theta CCMP2712
GTATCTTATCAAAGAAAAAACAAGAACAATCCTCTTCCTCATGTAACGTCACTTCAAGATTGTCCTCACCATGCTAGACGGAATTCAAATAACTGATACTCCTCAACCACCACCACCACCTCCTCCTCCTCCTCCTCCTCCTCCTCCTCCTCCTCCTCCTCCTCCTCCTCCTCCTCCTCCTCCTCCTCCATCACCTGAGGCAGCAGCAACGAGATGTTGTGGCTGTCAGTAACGAAAGACTCGAGCCCCGAGAAGGATTCGGCCACCTGCCCACCAGCAGACGCGTCACTTCCCCCGCCTCACCCCCCTCGCCCTCACCCTGAAGGAAAGGCCGTGACGGCCGGGAATGAAGTTCATGGCAGTGAGCTCGAAAACGATCCCATCGCTCTGGGAGAAACTTGAGACGAGGCTCCTCCCGAGCACTCTTGCTCCTCTCCTCCTCTCCTCCTCTCCTCCTCTCCTCCTCTCCTCCTCGTTTCTGCCCTTGCCTCCAAGTCTGCGGTCTGATACTGCTCCTCCTTCCTCCCCTTCTCCCCTCGTCCCCTCGTCTCCTCTGCCCTGTCTCCCTTCCTGTCGCCTCCTTTCCCTCCTCCTTGCTCGTTTCCTCCTCTATTCCCCTCTACTCTCCCCAGAAAGTTCAAGTCAAACACACCTGCCATGCAACTGCCGTTCTGTTCGGGGGGTGACTAAAGAACGCCATGGTTGGGAGAGCATCGGCAAAGACGGTAGGGGAGGGTAAGAATAGCCTGAGGGAACGTTGATGATGAAGAAGAGAGAGGAGGGGGGAGGGGAGGATACAAGAACGAGGAGGAAGAGAGGTATTAGGAAGAGAAAGACGAAGAAGAGAGAGGGGAGTGAAAATCTGAGTGAACAATGACCTGCCATGCCCAGCGACAACTTCGAAATGAACTGAAGAATGAGCTATGGCGACAAGAGTCTCGTCCTTGTGATTCCAACACTGTTAGAACCAGACAGCGGAGTTTGCATCTTAACCTGCAAGAGTACAACCCTAGCTGTGTGCTCGCCTTCTGTGGTGAAAGCGACACGATGAGCAGAAACGGCGCAAGGGAAAATGGAAAGAGAAGCACGAGCAGCACGAGCAGCACGAGCAACATGAGGCACAGGAGGGGCAGGAGGGGCAGGAGGGGCAGGAGTTCGACCATGGGGAGAGAGCGGGAAGAACAAGGATGGATGGGAAGGAGCAGGAGAGAAAAGAAACAAGAACAAGAGGAGATGATTCACCTGGCAGATAGCTGATGCCATACCAACCTATCGGCATGCATGGCTTAGCATTTCCTTCCACCTCAGCCTGAAGTTGACAGTCAACGTTGATAACGCAAGGCAAGCGAGCAAGAGCCCATCCCGCCAGCTTCACCCACATCGTCAACGTACGCAGCAATGAAGGAGCCTGACGGGCAGTGCGAGATGGAGTAGTTGAGGTACACAGCTGCGACATCGCCGGTAAGAGCCTCGTCAGCTAACAAGTTCACTGACCCCCTCCTGTGATCACTGCTCCATCGATCGGCGAGAAGATCGTTATCCTGCGTGCTCGACTGTCAGCTGCCATGGCTCTGAGCATGCAGAGAGCTCACGTGGGCTCCTCGCAAGAGGCTTGTCGCACCAGCAGACCACACAGGAGGAGGAGGCCCATAGCAATCGAATCCTGGTGTTTCATCCTTCCCACCATCCTGCTGGTCCTCCACCCTCCCAAGGTCAAGCGAGCAAGGAGCTTCTGTCTTCACATCCTTGTAGCAAGCTCTTCTCTCCTCTCCTCCACACTCGCCGCTAGAGCTGCTGCCAACCCTCCGCCTTCTCCGACTCCTCCGCCTCCTCCGCCTCCTCAGATCTCCTCGGATCCTGTCCCGCCCCAAAGTATCCATCCGTCCGCCTGCCTGCCTCAGATGTCTTAGAGGGCCGGGCTAGTCGAATAATGCTGAGCCCGGGCCCGGGCCCGGGGTCACCGGGTGGCGGCCTGCCATACTACTGAGGGCCGCGGGCCAGTAACTCCTAGAGTGCATTCAAGACAGTCTGACGGGCCATACAATGAGGAGGTGGGGGTAAAGTACGATCATCTTTCATTATCTACTCTTGATCTTCAAAGTCTTGATATTGCAACAACTCCTGCGGCAACATCTCAGTCAGAACGAGTGCCGCTGCGCAGATCGATCTTGTGCTACCGCCTCCAGCGTGTTGCATCTTTCTTGCAAGAACTGCACTAGCTCGCTCAGTCGTCTAGAGAGCAAGCGATGTTACCGGGAGGAAACAGAGACTGACAAGGGAAGGAGGGAGCAAACCCGAAGTCCTCGAAGAGCTGGTCTCTTTCTGCCTGCAGCTTCTTCTCCTCCTTCTGCTTCTCGAGGAAGCGCTGAGCTGGAGTTGACAGGGAGGGTATCACAGACGGCAAAGCAGGCGAAGCAACACCGCACATAGCTGTTTGCAGATCTCCCTGGTACAGCTGAGAGAGAGCTCGAGGGGCTCCTGCTCTTGGTCGGTGGGGGACAGGGGTGGTTCCGGCTGGGACGGCAGGGAGAGGTCGAGGTACTTGGCTATGAAGACAGCGTCCTGGAGTGATTGCTGGGCCTGCCATAACGCGTCATTCCATCCTGTTCAAGCCCAGCAGGGGAAGAGCTGACCAGGTGTCGCTGCTTGCAGAGTTTCTCCTCCGCTCGGATCCTCCTCTCGGTCTCCTGTCAGGCTTCTCACGGCACACAGGAGGAGGAGGAGAAGGAGGAGGAGGAGCCGCAGTAGCAGCAGTCACCTCCTTCAGCGACTTGATCATGCTGGTGTGGACGTCTTCCTCCCTCCTCCGCTCTGTCCCCTCCCTCTCCTCCTCAGCGGCCGGGGCTCTGCCCTGTCTGCGGGAGGAGCCGACTTTGCCACACGAGTTGCATCTTGACGAATGAGCAAAACTATCCTCCTGCTCCTGCGGAAGCAGCCGGAACAGGACTGGCGATCCCCGATACCTCAGCAGCGCCTGCGGCATCAGTCAAGATCGAGTCCCTGATGCTCGATGCGCACGTGGGTGGGAGCGGCTGCAGTGGTGCTGGAGTTGACGGCAGGAGACTGAAATCTCTCCCTCCTCGACGAGCTCAACCTTGATAGACCTAGCAGAGGCAGTCATTCTCACTTGCCTCATGCCCCCC
>NW_005434664.1:819366-849795 GCF_000315625.1 Guillardia theta CCMP2712
CAAGAGCTCTGAAACGTTGATTCCCTTAGACTCAGCTGCTGTCAGCTGAAGTCAAAATTGAAAGTCCATTCAACAGGTTGCAGGTACCTGGCCTGCACAACTTCTTCGAGCTTGCTTCATTCTTGGAGTTTTTAAGCATCAGAAACAGATCGCGCGATGGTATCAATCCCTCATATTGAATGTCCTGCTCAAGGAAGTCAACCCATTCGGAGCAATTTTCACAGATAGCAAGACAGGATTCAGTCCTGCCTCAAAACGAACTCGATAGACGTCTGAGAATAAAACCTGCGTGAATGTGCATTTGCTGCCGATCTCTCATAAAGAACATTCCACGAAATCATCTCCCATATCCTCTCTCTCTCTCTCTCTCTCTCTCTCTCTCTCTCTCTCTCTCTCTCTCTCTCTCTCTCTCTCTCTCTCTCCTTCTCTCGTTCGACTGGAATGTCGGTCGGCACTGCAGTTTGACAAAAGCAGCTCCACGCCTGGTCAAATTCAAATGTCCCCACCCCCCTCCTCGACTCCAAGGGATGGTCAAATTGACCCCTGGTGTCTTACCACCTCGGGTTGAGCAATCCTTTCCATGAAGGCGATCGTCTGTTTCGGAAGTTCGGTCGGACAGAATGAACAGTTAACAAACATCTTCATCTCAAACGTTGTCTGCGCCAACTCCGCCACCACTTGTTCTTGTGATTGTCCTGTCTTCACTCGCATTTACTTGCATGACATAACACCACCTCCCGTACTGAATCTCTCAGTCCTGGCCTTGATCGGCTACCCTCTCACACCATCGTCTCCCTCCCTCCTCCTCCTGCTCCCCCTCTCCTCCTGCTGCTCTCCTCACGGAGCCTCGAATGGTGGATGGGTGGACACGAACTAGGTTCAATCTTCAACTTCAATAGTACAAAGAGGTCTAGAAGAGGCACAAAAATAACATATCACATGACATCGCCATCCCCTCAGGGGACAACATGGTGAAAGACTTCTAATCTGATGACTTGCCGTGTTCAAAATCGGAAGGGAAGGAGGAACGAGAGCGGGAGGGAGAGCACAAGAAGATGTATCTGCCCTCTCCTCAGTCAGGTACTACCTCCCAGTATCCATCCTCCTTCATCGCTCTCACGTCCTCCTTCCGCCCCTGCGTTGACTCAGCAGGCTGTTCCGCCTTCCCTTTCCCCTTGACGTCCTTGTCCGGAACTATCGCCCAGTAGCCTCCATACTTGTTCGCCTCTTCCTCAGTCTTCCCTGGAAGCCACGCCCACTGCCCATCCGCAGCCTTGTCCTCCCCGTCCCCGCCTGATGACTCCTTCAACCCCCTCACCTCAATCTTGTTCCTCAACCGATCGAGCGCGTCCTGCATCAGCCGCACACGAACTTTGTCCAAGTCCGAACTGCAAGCAGCGAGTCAGCTCCCTCCCCCGTCCCTGCTCCCACCCTCACCGATCTCCCCCGTAGCTCGAGATGTAGTCCCTCCACGACATGCGATAGTTGTTGGAGCCCTGCTCTCCTCGACGGAGGGGAATCTTGGTCGACTCCTTGGGAGCCATCCACTCCTCCTTGAAGGTTCCCCCGCGTTCTCCCGCACGAACTCCGAGGTCGACAGGCGGCCATGTCGACTGATTCGTTCCAGCTGCCGACAGGTTTGCCGTCCTCGACACCTCATGAGAGACGTCCTGAGGGAACCTGGCGACCTCAGGAGGGTTGACGCCATACGGCATATCCCACGACACGAAAGGTCGTCTGGAGGAGAATCAATCAAGATTGGGCCCAACAAGATGTACAAGGAGGAGGTACAACAACGAAGAACGTGTACACCAAGGAGAAGGATTCAAACCCAATGAGAATGGTGTACATCAATCAGAAGGATTTGCATAAAATCTCTGCGTTACCCGTAAACGTCGTCGACAAAGTCACCGTGCGATCTCGTTCCCCAATGTCGCTTCCACTGCGGGTAAGGCCGGTAGCCCTGTAGCAGGATGGGTCAAGGACGGAAAGAGAGAATCTCGAATACCTTGGAATAGACATCATCAATGTAATCTTGGTGCTTCCTCGTCCCCCAATGCGATCGCCATGCGGGGTATGGACGATATTCCTTGAAAACATGTCCGACATAGTCGTCATGCCTGCACACACACGGCCTTCAGCTGGGGCTGAGCACCAGCATGCTCGACAACCTCCTCGTTCCCCAGTTGTGGTTCATCTTGCGGATGGTCTTGACGATCATCTGCGGCCCCGGCACAACGACACGTTGCACTGGCACAGTGACCACCCCCGGCTGCACTGCAAATGAAGATTTGAGCGGTGACATGCCGTAGCCAGTGAAGTCCTCAGGCTCTGCAAACTGCATGGGAAAGACTGGAACAGCATTCGATGCTTGAGGATAAAGCCACTGGTATGTGTTCGGCACCAGTTGGAACCTACAGTCGAATTACACGAAAAGTATTGGTGCAGTTCCAGTCTACCTTTCCATGCAGTCTGAATCGCAAAGCAGAGAGGGACTGAAGATATTCTCCGACCTGAAAGCTTATTATGATGATAAATACAAGAAAGAGCTGAAAGCTTGTTATGATGATAAATACAAGAAAGAGCAGAGGATGAGAAGGTGACCTGTGTACTGCTATCACATACACTGACAGCACCGCCGTGCAACCAATCAAGACAGCTAGCCTGAAGGCAACATGTAGGGTCAGGCAAGGGTACCAATGTCGGGAAAGAGATATGGAGATTGTTGTACCTCCTTCTTCTTTTCCAGGTCTCCTCCTCCTCATCTCGCCTCCGCCATGTGCCGGCTCTTGTCACGTCCCCTGCTCCTCCCCCACTGTCTGCCATTGCGACAGAAATAGGTCTTGCCCCCCTCCCCACTTTGACCAGTGTAATTTATCTTATTAGACTCTCAGACTTTGACTCCCAGTCCCGGACGGCCGAGCTCAGGGCCCCGGGCCCGGCCGGGCCGGGCGGCCCGTGCCGGGCGGCCAGCTGCGCGGCTGACTGTGAGAGGCCGAGAGCGGCCGGTTCAACTGGCTGATTGACTCAAAGTCAAGTCGAGGACAACCAGGAGAGTAGAGGAGGGCCGCTTGCCCCTCAGACACTGTCGCACAGGCCAAACGGCGAGAAGAGAAAAGACAGCCAGTGACTTAACTGACACTAAGATATTCAGTTTATTAGTATACAATAATGAACAAAAAGCCAACTTGACTGGCAACAAAACATCATATACCTCACTATCATTCATCGAGGTCCTCAACCACAATCTCGTTCTTAACGTCGTGCGACAGCTGATCGGTTGACGCCATGGAATTCCTCTTGTGTATGTGTCGGATAGACCAGGGGTGCTGGTGAGCGTGGTGAGTCTCCTCCCCATCGTCTACTCTATCGATCACGATGTGAGAGCCCGTGCTGGGAGTGAGCGATATCTTCCGGAACATTGACAAGGCCCTGTCCCGCGCGTTCGCCTGACCCGGAGATGCAGACTGACCGTGGAAGGGATGAACATAGTCAGCCAGGTTTGCGGGTCCAGCATCTGGTGGAAGGTGGACGATCGAGATCCGAGGATGAATCCTGCTGGACTTGTTCCTGTTGACCCGCAAGTGACTGAAGCCAAAGAAGCAGAGCACTGCAAGCAAGACGCCTCCCAGCACCACCCCTGTCACAACAGCTGGGAATGGAAGCGAGAAGGCCTTTGACACTGCTTGTGCTGTCGGAGCTGCCGATACGGATGAGGAAGTGGACACGGAGGACCCTTTACGAACATCGGCAACGGGCAGTCCTCGATCCTGCAGCGCTTGATTCACCGCTTCAGTTGTCAGCCGCTGCAAAATCTTCAACGCGTCTTGAGAATCCTTGGCGACGATCATCAGCAACACTTCGATGGATGTCGCTCGCCGATTGTTTTCTTTGACACTCACGACTCCGATGTTCTTGGAGGGCACTTGAGCAACGTGAGCCATCGCATCCAGCAGGGTGTTCTGATCCTGGTTGAAAGCTTGCACAGTTGATTGGAGCGTCACGCTGACAGATATCAATACTGGGAGAGACATGTTGTTGAAAATTTCCTGAATGATGAAGTGAAATGCAATTCACACATACAATTCAAGGGATACATACCCAAAGTTGCGATCTTGAACACAATGCTGAAGAATTGAGAGGTGATTCAACAACGTCGCGCACAACTATAGTTCTATTGATGTACTTGATGATTTCTGTCTGATTTCAAGGGTGGAAGTCACAAATCTACTAGGAAGAACGAACAAAAACCTGTTGCGAACAATTGATAAATGCATCAGAGCTATGGATAACATTGCTTTCCTGTATTTAAACACTGAGTGTAAGTTCGAAAAAACACGGTGGTTGCAATTCAAGCATTTACATTGCCTTTCTTCCCTCCATCACATGGTAAATATATTGTCGTGTTGATATACCGAACAGCATCAACCATGTTCGAACCCGAAGACGACTGTTCAAAAAAATGTGAAAGAAAGTTCAAAAACAACAAACACTTACTGCATTTTGTAAGCATGGAAGCTCTTTCACGATAGTACGATTAACAAAGACGGTTTGATTAATGCATGAACAGGTCCAGAGCAGGTTGCCCTTAGAAACATTCTGAGTACAATCAACTTCAAAATCAAAAAACAAGAAGCAAAAACAAACATAACCCACCGTGAAGTTGCAGTCCTGTGAAGATGAGATCACTGGACATTCTCGATCTCTATACACCGTCTGGTTGACGTAGATGGTCCGGTTGACGTAGATGGTCCTGTTCACGCACTCCGACGCGTTCTGCCAGCTGCCGTCAGCTCCATACCCTCTGTGTCCTCTACCCTCTTCAACCGCCCATCCTGCTCCCTCCTCCCCTCCCCTCCACCCTGGCCCGCCCCTTCAAACCACCCCGCCTCCCTCGTCTTCCATGGTCCGTCCTGCACCTAGTCCACACGCTCTCCTTCTCTCCTCCGGCTCCCTCCTGCCTCTGTCCCAGCCCCTCTTGTCCCAGCCTCTCTCATTCATCCTTCTTCTCCCCTCCGCTCGTCCCTACGAGATCCTCTCCATCGTGTCTCAGGCGTTCCTTACCCCCATGTCGTCGTACAAGCAGGAGCACTCTCCGGGCACCGTCTGGTTGACGTAGATGGTCCGGTTGACGTAGATGGTCCGGTTGACGTAGATGGTCCTGTTCACGCACTCCGACGCGTTCTGTGTGGCCCGATGAAGATACGGACGCATGGTCAGCTTCCCCTCCCCTTCTCCCTTCCCCATCAAGCACTTACCGCGGCCTCGTCTACCGTGGGACACTCTCGATCTCTGTACACAGTCCGGTTGACGTAGATGGTCCTGTTCACGCACTCCGACGCGTTCTGCCAGCTGCCGTCAGCTCCATACCCTCTGTGTCCTCTACCCTCTTCAACCGCCCATCCTGCTCCCTCCTCCCCTCCCCTTCACCCTGGCCCGCCCCTTCAAACCACCCCGCCTCCCTCGTCTTCCATGGTCCGTCCTGCACCTAGTCCACACGCTCTCCTTCTCTCCTCCGGCCCCCTCCTGCCTCTGTCCCAGCCTCTCATGTTCTCCCCTCTTCTCCCCTCCGCTCGTCCCTACGAGATCCTCTCCATCGTGTCTCAGGCGTTCCTTACCCCCATGTCGTCGTACAAGCAGGAGCACTCTCCGGGCACCGTCTGGTTGACGTAGATGGTCCGGTTGACGTAGATGGTCCTGTTCACGCACTCCGACGCGTTCTGTGTGGCCCGATGAAGATACGGACGCATGGTCAGCTTCCCCTCTCCTTCTCCCTTCCCCATCAAGCACTTACCGCGGCCTCGTCTACCGTGGGACACTCTCGATCTCTGTACACAGTCCGGTTGACGTAGATGGTCCTGTTCACGCACTCCGACGCGTTCTGCCAGCTGCCGTCAGCTCCATACCCTCTGTGTCCTCTACCCTCTTCAACCGCCCATCCTGCTCCCTCCTCCCCTCCCCTTCACCCTGGCCCGCCCCTTCAAACCACCCCGCCTCCCTCGTCTTCCATGGTCCGTCCTGCACCTAGTCCACACGCTCTCCTTCTCTCCTCCGGCCCCCTCCTGCCTCTGTCCCAGCCTCTCACGTTCATCCTTCTTCTCCCCTCCGCTCGTCCCTACGAGATCCTCTCCATCGTGTCTCAGGCGTTCCTTACCCCCATGTCGTCGTACAAGCAGGAGCACTCTCCGGGCACCGTCTGGTTGACGTAGATGGTCCGGTTGACGTAGATGGTCCTATCGACGTAAGTTGTGCGATTTACGTAGATAGTCCTGTTTGTGCACTCGGAACATTCAATCGGCGTATATACAGTATTGTTGATGTATATTGTCCGATTTATGTAAACAGGAACCTCAACCTGTGGAAGAATTCAACATGTTTTCGAAATCGACAATTGTTTCACCATAACGTATATCTCTTTGACAATTGTACGATTAACAACTATGGTGGTGTTTTGGCAATTCGCAGGCTGTTGAACTCACTTAGTCTCAAGAATATGACAGCTCTCTGAGGAGATATTTTACCTGACATTGAGGACAACCACCTGCACTGTTTGTGGTATTCTGCAAGGGAATCTGATTCAACAATGAAATTCAGTTTACATCAACAAAAATACAAACAAAAACTTCAAAACAATACAATCAAAGCAGGGGTTCAACAAAGGAAGTCTCAAGCACTAGGACAATACTCACATATCCTAAATTAACAAATGGAAGATTATCGCCCATATCAGACAGTAGTTTTCCTCGTGGAACTTTATCCCCTAGTCCAAGTTGTCCATCAGAGTTGAATCCCCAACATTTGACCGAATTGTCCGTGAATACTGCACATGAGTGGTATGGAAAGACATAAACGTTTTGGATTACAAGCCCAGTACCCAAGTTTGTAAAGGATTGTGGAACTGCACTCCATGAAACGCTTCCCAATCCCAGCTCTCCGTCATCGTTGATTCCAAAACACTTGATCTTTCCACAGTCAAATAAAACGCATGTAGATGACCAGGATGTTGAGATATCCACCACGTTACAAGTTGTAGAAAAGTTTAGATCGGGAAGGTTCTGTGCACAGAGTCAACTAGGTTCATGAAACGAAAGCAAGGTGAGAATACCTTCAAATCAGTTGATTTTACAGATGACGGATAGCCTGTTTGACCCTGTAAATTCATGTGTTACTGATCATGATGGTGATCCCATGAAATTCACCTTTGCATTGTAGCCCCAGCATCTTACGTTATTTGTGCTAGTTTGAGCACACCCCGAGACGTCTCCAACACTGACCTTGGAAATCGTCAAGCTTCCCACATCCACATCTGAAGTATAAGACAACAATGCTACAGCCCAACTGTATCCTGCCATTATGACGTTGTATGTGGAACCACCATTGTAACCCCAACACTTCATCTCACTATCGGCAGACAAGGCACAAACACTTGCTTTTCCCATCGAAATTTGAATAGGTTCGAAGCCCAGATCAAGATCAGGCAAATTGTCACCCATATCACCAGCCTGCAGGAGAGAAAGAAATCAATAAACAAGAGTATGAAGTCATTTCCAACCTGATCACCAATTGCATTCCAGTTCCAACCATATCCCAATTGATAATTTGATCCTTCTCCCCAACACTTCGCCTGCTTTCATGTATCAGAATACATCACTGATGAGATATCGTCCAATATAAAATTTGACCTTGCCGTTCGTGAATATTGCACAATTGTAGTTCTAGAAGGATGACGTCACCTTCTAGAGCTTGCAAACTAAAGAAGTACCTCGTTGGAGAAAATCTTGGAAGCAAAATACCAACTCCCGAGTTTGATTCGCGGTATTTGTGATGGAACCGATGAAGGTGACCGCCCTAAAGTCTGCGTATTCTCCTGACCTAGTTGACCGTAATCGTTTGCTCCCCAGCATCGGACGGAACCGTCTTCAAACAAGGCACATGTGTGCTTCCATCCAGCCGAGATATCCTTTGCCATCGCCGGAAGGTCCAGGAACGGAAGGTTGTTCCCCATCTCATTGCTTGAATCCCCAACAGAGTTTGAATGTCCTAGACCGAGCTGCCCCTTGTCGTTCAACCCCCAGCACTTGATCCGGCCGATGGAAAACAACGCACAGGTATGCGCGGTACCCCCAACCATCTTCGTAATGGTATACTGCGGATCGATTTAGTAAAGAGGACATTCACATTGAAAGAAGATGAATCACATTCGTCGATGACGGCTGATTGCTACGCAACGAAGAAGCGGTAGAGCCTGCATCCTGGGACTTCGAGCAGAACCCGCCTTCTCCCAACAAGCTCACAACGACGATGAGCTTCCAGACACTCCGCAACATGTGGGGAGCAGGCTTGAGGATGTCTCTATGTGCGATATGTGAGGGATCGAAGTTTCTCCTCATCCTCTCAGCTGCCATCCCGCATGTTCGCTCCTCCTCAAGATATCGTAGGCGACATGGCGCCGGAATAGAGCCCCCACCAACTTTCCTTGAGCGAGCTTCAGGGTGGGTGATTTTACCCCAGCAAGCGGGGGACTATGAAAGGGGGGGTAGTCGACCCCAAATCATTTTTGTAGTTTGCTCCTTTCCTTCAAATTAATAAGATTATTGCATGAATTCTAAAACGGTTATAAATAATTAGGATATGATAAATAGTACAATGGTATCGTTGAAAATGGAGGAATTACCGTACCATATTGAGTACGATTCTTTTCAATCAGGTACAAATATCCATCAATAATTATATTGTAGAGACCAACCAGTAGTATTCATTTGTACCAATCTCGTGGAAAAGCAATGGAATCTCCTACTCCTTAACTGTACCGGAACTTTCGGAGTATCAGTTTTAGCAGTTTACCCCTACCATTCTAACCGTGCCCCCCCCCGGACCCCGTACTACTACCGGTACTACTAGTATTTTTTACTACTAGTTTGCCGGAAGCCTGAACCACCTGGTCACGTAGAGACGTTGGCCGGGACAAGACGTACTACTCTTTTTACTCAACGCGCTCCTGATTGTTCTCGTGGTACTGATTTTTTCACTTTTCACTACTACGTGACTGCTCGTTTACTCAAAGTTAAGTTAAAAAATCATGTCAGCCTGGTACGAGGCCCGTGACTCAATCCGACTAGTGACTGGCACGTGACACCTGACTCACTCAAGACTCTTCATCAGGCTTCCGGGGAGTCCGACTGCCAGGCTGAGCCTCCCTCAGTGAATCCGAGACCGCGGGGGCCCCGGACCGTTGACCGTCGACGGTCACGGTCGGCCGCCGCCGGGCCCTTCGGCGGTCGGAACTCGCCGGGGTGTGACTCAGTGACATCATGATTCCGAAGTTCGGACCGTGCCAACACTGCTGAGTCAGGCTGGCGGCCCTCCGAGGCCCCAGGCTGCGGCCGCGCCGGACTCCCGGCCGCGCCGGAGCCTCAGGCATGACTCAGTGATCGCCGGATCATCGGATGATCATGGGCCGATGGCATCACCCGGTGACCGGCCGGCCCGGCCCCGCCGCGGCCTGAGAGTCTCCGCCGACGAGTACGGTCCGGTCACTCAGATTACGGTAGCCTGGGGTACCGTTGATGCCGGCGGCTGACAAACTAGAGTTTGAACCGACCCCGGTATGGCAGACTCGGAGACAATGGCAAGAGCCTCTGGATGGCAATAGATTGCTATTGTAGGAAAGATGGAAGGGGAGAAGGATATACCGATGACTAGTAGGTTAGTTGCCAGCCTGACTTACTCATGTGAGAGCGACGGGACACGATCTGACTGATGAATTGCGGTTTCAAATAGCGTTGACCTGTGTCAAGATGAGGAGAAACGGAGATGCATGTTCACGGTTGGTTGCAAGAACGTGGGCAAGCACACTTGCTAGTGTTCTAACACATCCCTTCCTTGTGATCTTGTGTTTCATAGCACACACATGATATGACAATAACATTGAATGTGAAGAGTATTGCTTTTCTACACATCTTCGATAGAGCAAGGAATCCTCCCCAGCATCCTGGCTGCTCACGCTGTGTACACGCTGTGTGTGTTGTGAGAACTCCTTTCCACAGGCCATGACGACACGGTCCCGTTTCCTTGGAGGCCGGGAGAGGTCCCCCGACATGGAAGAAGATTTCGAGTCCTCGCCTCACGGGAGACATGCAAGCTTTCTGGGGCGATGCCCTTGTCCTCCGGCTCCTAGTGAAGTTGAGGTGATCAGCAAGGAAAACCTGCAGGCTGTACTCACTGATCCAGTACAGCGTGCGGAAGCAGCTACAGCGACAACCAACAAGCCCTTGAGTTTATCCAACGTGTTCAAGCATGCTAAAGGTGACTTGACTGCGCTTCCTTGACTTGACGCTCATCCGGAAATCAGCGGAACAGGAGCTATCCTCAGGTCAAACAGAAAAGAGAAGCCCCTTGAAACCATTGCAGTATAATTTCAATGACATAATCAACGTACACAGCAGAAAGAATAGATTACAATCGCCGATGAAGAAGGTTCTGAACTTGTCTTTATTGCAAACCTGAAACTGACACATTCATTCTGATTTTCGATCAACAACTGCAACTTTGAATGGAAACATCAGGACAAGAATCCAGCCAAGGACGATCTGATAAGCCTTTCCAGTGCGCGTTGCTCCAAGTGCAACGAGCTGATCACATGTGACAAACAAGAGATCAAAGGTGGCAGGATACCATCGGCATCTAATCACGTTAATCAGGCTGCCCTGCATGCCATCAGAGTACATCGGGAACAAAGTCGATTCCGACACCTCGAAAAGGCAAACGCCTCTCATTCGAGTGTGTGGAATGCGGAGCGGAGAACGACAACGTGAGTATTCTTTCTTAATAGAATTTCCTGATCAGGTAACGTGAAACCATCTCAGAACTTCAAGTCTTGTCAGATCTGCGGTGCAGAATCGCTCAGAGCCAGTCCATCGACGAGCCGATCTCAACTCAAACAAGAATTGAACCGGTTTATCCCTTAACATGCGTCAAAGACAAAGATTGCTAGTGGTTCAGGAAGTTACTTTTCTCCGCAGCGCTCAAAGCCATATTCTGCACTTGCAGAGGGAACTTGCTTTAAAGAGCGCAGAGATCCAGAGGCTCAAGATGGAGAAGGTCTTCTGACCACGACTAGTTCACCTCGGTGCCTGACACATACTTTTGGCAGAGATTGTTAGCAGAGGAAGAAGAGAATCATCAATCGAACGGGTTCCTTTCTCTGCATCAATGTCGTTCTTTTTCATCGATCCACAGGAGCTCGTTAACGAGCACCAACAACGCGAATGAGAGAGGAGATTGGGCGTTAGGTGATATCTGCGAAATTTAGACACAAGCAATGGCTAATCTGCACGCAGGTGTTATTCCGATGTTTTAGAAACTCTCTATCTGTTGTGTGCTGGTCACGAATTTGCTACCACCCCCTACTTGAAACCATCATCCTACACTACATTGCCTAAATCCCATGAGATTGTAGAAGCAGCTACGCATTTCAAGCTGCGTTGTTGGAATTGTCCCACTTGGCACCTGGGAGACTATGTAAACCATGATTTCTCCACTACCTTGCAATTAGACTTCTCACCAACGCGCTTGAAGTTTTTGAATGTCGCCAGCCCTGTCTTCCTATTCTCGGACCTGCCGAACAGACATCAACACATCAACCAGAGCCAATCCGATTACATCACCACAGATGTGAAAATCCCGAGGCAGCACATGTTCCTTCCATCCAGTTTGTTCCAAGGGACTTCGGCGATTCCTCGCAACTGGTGATTCCACCGTAGGCCTTCTCTATCTTGAAGTAGGATAGAGTCTGAGAGTGGTAGATGTCAGGCTTCAGCAGAGCAACTGGCATGCAGAACACAATCAAACTATCAAGCAGGTGGATCAAACTAAATGAGCGAAATAGTGTCTAGTAAAGACAAGTCCGTTCCTTTCAATACTTGTCATGGCCCTTGAATGCAACCAACACTCGCATCATTGGTTCATCTTCTTGTTTGAATCTTCTCTATACCCCCGCCTCCTGTTTCGAGTTTCATCTGCAACTTTCTTTACCTGGAACATGTCGCCGTTCGCTCTATTTCCGTCGTCCCCCCTCATCCCCCACACGATCGGACGGTCACGCCAGATCACTGTGATCATCGGATCTCAGTGCCGGGCGCCCGGCCGCCACGCCGCCGGGCCGGGCCCAGGACTCGGAGTCAGAGGGGCGCGACGGTGAGCGGCGGTGAGCGGCAGGGCCGCCGGTCCGACGGTCCGGGCGACCGCTGACCCAGGCGGCCGGGCAGCCGCCGGCACGATCCGGTCACGCCCGCCACTAGCCATCCGATGGCCCCTCCGAGTGACTGTTTCAGTGCACTGACTACGTTACTAGTCACAGTGACTCGGATGATCCGAGTGACGGCGCCGGACCGTACCGTACGGTAGTACCGTGACTTCAAGCCTGAGGCCGGGCTTCTACTGAGTCACGGCATATTGAAGGACTAAACTTCGGAATCAAGTCACTGGCTTTGAGTAAAGCAACTGGCTTGCACGGTACCGTATTCACTTGAACGGGTCACCGGGTGCAACTGAGTTAATGTCGAACGAATCTCGAGAGCGTCAGTCCGACTGAGTTCCACAATGTTCCAAGGAGTGAGCACTGCAGCTTCGAGCTTAACTGCTCGTCCACTCCTGCCCGCTTGAAGTTCTCAAAGACTTCACGAGCATGTGCAGGAGACATGCAGGCTCCGAAGGGAAAGCCGAGAAAGGGAGGACCATGAAAGACGACATATCTGCTCGGGAATAGCACTGCAGGCTTCACCGCTTCCCGGGTCATGCCATAAGCAGTCAGCACGAACCAGACCGGAGCACGGATCAGAATCCTTGTGTAGCAAAGCAATGTCAATGAGAGACAGTCATAAACGCAACACTCACATGATCAGGACGACCAGACTCATCACAACTCCGTTCTCGCAAGCATTCTTCCTCGATGAGTCGCAGACGCCACAAGTACTGGGGATAGCATTGATACGCAGACTCTCTCGAAGAAAGTCTGGTGTATGCAGTCTTGAGCTCGACGATGGACAGAATGCTCCTATCTCTGGGGGTGATGTTTGTGTTCCGCTGTTTCCTCCTCCTGTCGTACCCATACTGCACTTCGTGCATGTGTTCACTAGGATCAACACAATCATAACAAGGATGGCGATCAAGACGTGATAGCTGAAGTATATGATTTGCCACCTCATTGTTTGGGGGCCGTGTTGGGGCTGTCTCCAGAAGTATCTATTAGCTGGACGGTTGTTGAATGCAACAATCAGCGACAGGATGAAAGTGAAAGCTGCCAATCCAACTGTGTTCTGATATTGAGACATGTCCAGGGCCTTCATTGCGTTGTAGGTGGTAGAGAAAGTCAGGATCTGGAAAAGGCACAGGAACAATTCCGAGATGAAATTGAATTTGATCAACGTGACACTCTCGAACGACGTCGAAAGCTGATGTGCCTTCCCGAACATCACGGAAGAGGTGACGGATGAGAACGACCGGTTCCGGTAAGTGAAGCCTTGACAAGACGAGACGAACGTAGTGGCACGTATCATGAACATGTACGACCTGAGCTCAACCGGGCAACTGCTGGGACTTTTGCGATGAATTTTCAGGTGCGCGACCCCCTTGTCGATTTCCAGGGTGTCCAAGAAGACACTGAGCTCTAATTCTTTCTCAAGTTCGGCGATAGGTTCTTGGGTCGTTGTGGTACCCAACTTCCCAAGACCGCTCTCGTTCTCAAGATTGATGGTGTGAGCACTCTCCGATGCAATGGCTGCCGAACCTGACGGGTCCACGCTGCCCGGCAGGGGCGTGTTGCTCAGTGGCGCATCGTACATCATGCTGCAGAGAATAGAATCAATAAAATTGAAGGACCGGATGTTTGTTCGATGTGAAGGATTTGAATAGCGTGAAGAGGGAATAGGGAAAGAGCAGCTAGCTCTGTGGTGGCTGAAACGATGTTGAAGTGTCTCCGAGTGTCAGTGTGAGCCTAATCGGAGACAAAGGCGATGAGTGTAGAGAAGAGAAGAGAAGAGAAGAGAAGAGAAGAGAAGAGATGAGACGAGACGAGATGAGACGAGACGAGATGAGACGAGACGAGATGAGACGAGATGAGATGAGACGAGATGAGATGAGACGAGATGAGACGAGATGAGATGAGACGAGATGAGATGAGATGAGATGAGATGAGATGAGATGAGATGAGATGAGACGAAATGAGAAGAGAAAACATACGTAGGAGAGGTCGAGATGAAGGGTCTGATAGATCAGAGGGTTGGTGAGCAGGGGTAAGAAGCAGGTGTCTTAGTAGCGCCAGGGACTCCCCGCGGGGGGCGGAGGCGGTGGGAGTCGGATAAGACGTTGGGGATCGTACGCTTTCCGAAGCTTGGCTACACCCGGTTGTGTGGAACCCCCACCCCCTCTTTTTATAAAGAACACTGGTAAATCACCCCTCCCCCGACGCAAATCAGTACGATAATGACCCTGCTGCCATCGGGGTTCATCAGCCTACAACCTACGGCCCTACATTATGACTGCCCGGCACGGTGACTCGGGCCGGGCTTCAAGTTACTACCGCGGCCTGCCGCGGAAACTCAGTGACTCCCGGGCCGGCTGGTGACCACCACGGGCCATGGTAGATTCAGCTGGGGCTGTCACAGTGTGGACATTCCGGGCCAGGTGGATACCGTCGACTGCACTGCGGCATGACTCAGACTGTCGGAGCGGAGCTCAGCTGCTCGGAGACTGCGGCCGCACGGCAATCATAGTCACTCATTGTAGCCTGAGGCTGCCATCTGATGCCGAGTTCCAACGTGACTGAGGCGCGTACACCGCTGCCGCGGCGCTCAGCTGGGCCGCTGACGATGATTGAGTCATGATCATGACTGAGCCTGGCAGTGATTAACATGCCGCTCAACTTGGACCTTCAAAGTATGCCGCTAATCCTCAAGGCGGCCGCGCATTCAAGACTGTCACCGTCCGATGATGCCAGTGGGCGACATGGTATGAATATCATAGTATCCCATTGAAGTTAACCGCGTTCATATCAGACCACAGACATATTAAACTGCTTTTCGATGCGATGCGATACGATGGATATCAGAACCAATACTGCCAGCATCAAGACTCTAGTACAGTACGGTGTATGATGCACGGGGTATCACTGCATAGTAATGGAAAGTCATCATGGAAAATGGAACTAACCGAAGAAGTAGATTGCATACTGAAAGATTCTATTTGTTTTACACGGCAAGTGAGCCATCTAATGGAAAATTTCTCTCATTTCTCCATTGCTCAAGAGCACTGCTTCATTGTACAGCTTCAAATCTGCGAATCAAAATGAGTACAACCACCGAAGCATCAACAGCCTCACCGAAATTGTTTCCAAAATCAGTAGACCTGATCTCAGTGACTGAGCGATCGTTATTGACTGTTCCATACACCTCCACGAATTCTGAGCCGTAATGTCTTGACGACGAGGAGCGGTCGATAGCAATGTCGCCTCCATCGGGTCCTTCAAGGTGTACAAACTGACCGTTCTGGGCACCCTTCACCCGACCTACAACAAGTACATTGCGGCCCACATGCTAAAGAAATCAATTCAGCTGATAGTATAATTGTTGAAATCTGTTGAGTAAGTTTCTGACGAGATCATTGATTCCTAACTAATCTGTTGCCATTGATACACCCTCCTTTAGCATGGATCCAACCAATCAAGTCCCTCCACATCTCGCCACGAAACTCCGTTTGTCTTATACTCAGCAATAAATTCGATTTATATCTATCAATTGCTTCCAATCATCCCATATCAAATCTTATTTCATTAAGACCTTCATACATCCTATACATCTCTTATTTCATTGTCTTCTGTTTCTTTTCTCGCCTACCTCGTCTTTCATTTTCAACCTACTCTATGCTCTCCTGAACTCCATTCCGTGCTGCCCTGTGCTGCCATGAGCTCCTGCCATGAGACAGTGTGCTCTTCTGTCCTCTCCTCCCTCCAGTGTCCTCTTCTGTCCTCTCCTCCCTCCTCTCTCACCTGTGCAAGAATCTGCGTGTTGACTCGCGCTCCCTCCATTGCCCGTCAAAGCGCGGGAAGCTGGGGACCCACCCGCTTTGAGCCCTCCAGATAACCACCTACCCTACCCACTGCTGTAGACACCCACTACTCATATATCTTTGAACCCCCTTTCCATAGGAAATGGTCATGACCACTACCCCCTTGTTCATATGAATGACACCCCACCCCCTTCTCTGAATAAGAACCGCACCCGCCTCATCAATTCTCTTTCTTCCATACCTCAATGATTCACAAAATTAGTATCCAAAACTTTACTCAAGTATTTATTCTATTGCATATTCACCTATAAAATGTTTTTGTGATTTCTACAATGTTTTAAAGTCTGACATACAATTACTTTTACAATAGCTGTAGGGCACGGAAAATCTTTGTTGCTGAAATGCGCTTTCGGTGATGGACACGCGAGCATCAGTGACAGCAGAGGAAGCAGGAGCAGGAGCAGGAGCAGGAGCAGGAGCAGGAGCAGGATCAGGAGCAGGAGAACCAAGATTTTGTGGCGCACGCAGAGACCCGACCCACTTCAAGGTGGAACGAGCTACACTCATCCATCAGCAACTGATTCGATGGTGAGATAGAAGCTTGAACGGACTGCTGCAGGATGGTGTCTTCGTCGGCGGAACTTCAAGCTATGGAAGAGGAGAGCGAGAATTTAGCCCACTTTACAGAGCAAGGGGCTCCGAGTTCATCGGATATCATTGATCACGATGATATTCCTGATGCGGAAACAGGAAGCAGTGAGAATTATTTTTTCAAACGGTACTCGTTGCTCCAAGATAGGCTGATGAAGTTGAAGCTGTCTGTGGAGTCTCATCCCTGGTACATCAAACTTGAGGGCAAGAGAAAATTCCTGGCGTCGTTCTGGTGGGCGATTCCTCTATGGACTGTCGTTTACCTTGTCATCACATGCGTCATGCTGACATTCCACATGTCACCCAGTCCCATATCCTGCGGCTCCTGGATCTGGTCTTTGTGGTGCGGAGATAATGGAGAGCTTTGCACTTCGACTCTGCCATGGGGATGGTCGGAAGGGAGATGTGCGAGCAACTGTGCGAAGCCCGATGTCAACCAGGTGTATGCCTACCGACTCTATGGCTCCGGACCATACGCTGGAAACTCGTTCATCTGTGCGGCAGCAAGACATGCGGGACTGATTGGTGCAGATGGTGGAGGAATAAGGTTTCGTCTCGACAAAACGCCTGAAGGACTCACGAAATTCGATGGAGGGACTCAGAATGGTGTGGTCGCGCAACCCCTTGGGTACTTCCCTGCAGTCCTGGTGGTGGAGAAGGCGGAGGTCTCGTACCATCACAGCATTCGATGGGTCTTCTTCTCCATCCAGTTCCTCATGCTCTCCTTCTTCCTGCTCCTTGAGCCCTGCAACGACTTCTTCTTCTTCATGGTCTTCCTAGGAGCGTATACTTACACTCAATTCGTCACGCTCAGCCTAAATGCCAGGTAACCTGTCGCAGCCACTGAAAAGCGGGTATGCTCTGACTGTTTGAGCGCAGCCCTGAGGCAATCGTCGTCACGGCATCCAAGACCATCTGGACTAGCTTCTTCTTCTTGGGCCTGCCCTATGTAATTCTCTTCAGAAAGCAGGACAAGGGACCCTGGGCTAGAGACGCGGTTGTGCTGCGGTGGATCTGCGTGTTGGCTCCAGTCTTCTTCATGCAGCACCTGGACGACCTTCTGTCGGTGGTGCCAAACATCACTCTGGGGAGCACAGAGTGGGGTAACGCTTCCTTCTCGGACGCTGGAGCAGTTGCCCTCCTGGTCATCGGATTCCTGGTGCTCTTGGTATTGCTCATCAATGCCATCTGGTGTTACTTGCGGGCCGAGGATATCACAAGGACAGAGAAGGTGTCTGTCGTCTCGTTTTACGCTGCCTTCGGTGTGATTTTCGGGATATGCATCTCCTACCTCAAGGGCTCCTACGGACCGCACTTCCACCACCTTTACGCCGCCATCTTGATATGGCCGCTGTGCCGCAAACCAACGGCCATGGTCACCTTCCTCTTCTCCATCGCTGCTGGAATGTTCCTGGAGGGATACTTGTTCTGGGGTCTAGCTCCCTGGTTTGACAACATAGGCTCAGCTGGAGTACGAACGCCTCTGCCTGACATCGTCGTGGGCTCACAGAACATCACCTTCAAGGCCCCTCGCTCGTTTGACGCAGGCTTCCCATACCTCGCCGTTTACATCAACGACGTCCAGAGACTAACGATGCCCGTCCATCCTATGGTTCCGGACAGCGCGCTCGAGGTCACGATCTGGAACCTGACTACTTCGTCATCCAATGTTCTTCAGCTTTACTTCATGGGGCCTGGACGTTTCAGCATCCCTTCCTATAGATACACATTTGTCACACTGTAAACTTTATTCTTACTAAATTATTCATACTTGACGAAACTAGTATACAATATCTACGGGGAAAATGCTCTCTTGCGTCACTTGAGGGCAAATCTGACTGAGGTTTTCTGAAGCGTCAACATCTGCCGCCTGTCTCACTCTGGCTTGAAACCCTTTGCGATCCAGTAATCTCTTCCATAGTTGAAGGACAGCTCTTCTCCTGCCTCGATGTCTCTGTTCGCAAAGAGGTTGACGAATCCGCCGGGCTTCCTCGCCACAAACTTGTCTAGGTTAGGATGATCTGCATGGTTGATGTACCTTGAAAGAGACATGAGCAAAAACACGCATCGCTCAGCAACTTCATCACCTTGCAAAGTTGCTCTTGGAAGCGTCAGAGGCGTCTATGTACTCCTCCTCCGTCACTTTCATGATGTATGACGCTGCAACGGCGGTGGGGTCTGCGAAGTACCTCCGGTGAAGCTCGAAGTCATCGATCCTCTCCCCGAGGTAGCTCATCACGAAGGTCCCCTTGGGGATATGAACCTTGGAGAACAGGCCCAGCCCCTTCCGTCCTGCCTCCCCGATGAAGAAATTGCTGGAGTCGATGGTTGCTTGATCGGAGGCGCACAGGAATGAGCCCTGATGGATGACGAGGTAGTGCCAGAGGAACCCGGCCGCGATAAGTGTACCGCAGGATACAGCAAAGGCTCGGTTTTCACTCAGAAGGGCTCCGATCCATATGGACAAGAGCCCATACCTGACCAAGTTCTCCCTTAGCTTCGTCCTCTGTCGTGATTCTTGGATGTAACGGATGTCCTCGCTCGTCAGCTCGTTCGGAAGCTGTTGCGACACACGCTCGGGCGCTGGCGCCGCTATGCCGTGGGGCTGCAGGGCACATCGGATGGATGTGGGGCCCCGAGAGCTTGGGACGAAAGGCCGAGAGCTCCCTTGCGAGACGAACAAGCTACTGCCACCTGATGTTGAGAAGGATGACGAAAGCGGAAAGATCATGCACAGGATGAGATATTTTTTCATTGTACAATGAGGAGATGTTTGTGCTGCAGAAAACTTCAGTCGAATTTGCCTGTGTATGCATATCATGAGTTCGTGTTCAGTAGTCTTCAACTTTCTCAACTCATAGCTCAACTTCCGTTCATCATACTGCCGTGCTAATCCAATATATCGTTACCCAAAGTCCATTTCTGCACTGTATTTTCTTTTACAGCCCTGCAATCCTTCACATACGATGTAACTTGAATCTTTTGCGAAAGAGAGGCCCTTGATCTCTTCCCTTCCTCAACATATAAGTCGCTCTCTTTCTACTCGATTGCTCCGATGTCCACTAGAGTCCATGTCACAGTGTCATCTCGTCTCGTCTCGCTCGTCTCGTCTCATCTCGACTCGTCTCATCTCGTCTCGTCTCGTCTCGTCTCGTCTCGTCTCGTCTCGTCTCGTCTCGTCTCGTCTCGTTCCAGCTCTCCTCTCCTAACTTCCATTCATCTACAACATTCTGCGGCTAATCTTCCTGCTGCCACCTCCTCCCGTCCTCCCGTCCTCCCGTCTCGTCTTGTCGCTTCTTGTCTCCCGTTCTCTCATTTCGTATGCAAGGGGGCGGTGGGTAATGATTTCCCCTGGTAGGTGGATGAAGACCACCCCCTCTTGTGTATGATAAATAGGGGGTACTCGCCTGCAAAGGAAGTGGGGTAACTTGAGAATCAGGGGTAGGGGTCCTTATCTTTTCGGACGCATTTTTTGTACCGCCGTCATGGAATTAAAATACTTGTAGAGAACCCCCGACTACCCCACCACCACCACCCCACCCATCACATAAACCAGCAACAACCTTACCGTCGGTACTCACTTTCACTACCCTACCCCAAAATTATGAGATGAAAATCTATGAAAACAACCGGTGGTCAGATGTGCACCAAAACTGTAACCCGACCCCGGGCCCCGGGCCCGGTTCCCGCAGCCCGGGGGGCGGCGGAGTCACTGAGAGTCACTCCCGTTGGTAGGCTGCCTGTGGAGCTATGGCGGATCTGGAGAGACGGTTGGCGGAGCTCATGGCCAGGAGGGATGCGGCGTTGGCGGCTGTGGAGCAGGCGAAGCGAGAGCTGCAGGAGAAGGAGACGGAGACGAACGCGAGGAGACGAGAGCTGCAGGATGCAGAAGAGAAGAAGAAGAACGCGTCTGATGCCGCCGATCTCGCCCTGAGGCTGGCGTGCGGGGAGAAGGAGGGGAGCAGCTGGCAGAGTCGCTCAAGAAGCAGGGGTATGGCATCATTGACGGCTTCATGGGCGTCGATGTTGCTGAAAGGATAAGAGAGGAGCTACTGCACATGCACCATGTGGGAGAGATGAAGCTAAGCGAGCTCGCGGGGGGGAGGACGGGCGACAACCTGCGGTACTCCATGGCAGAGGTGAGAGGAGACGTCGTGAGGTTTGTTAACGGCACGGAGAAAGACTGCCAGGGCATCGGCATCCTCCGGGATCTCTCCGACCAGGTCATCATCCGCGTTCAGGAGAAGCTCCCTGAGCTGGCAGGCGAGGTGATCCAGCGGGGGAACTTGATGTGTACGTGCTACCCAGGAGGAGCGTCCAAGGCAGCTCCGTGCGGGCGAGGAGGGCCATGCCGGTATGTCCTGCATTGCGACAACCCCGACAAGAACGGCAGGAGGCTGACTGCCCTCTACTATGTCAACAAGGGGTGGGTGCCGGAGCACGGGGGGCAGCTCAGGATCTATCCTTCAGACGAGACGGGGAGGGCCGTCGGGGATGCTGTTGATGTCGATCCTCTCTTCGATCGTTTCCTCCTCTTCTTCTCGGACAAGCGATGCCCTCACGAGGTGATGGACGCTCGGGCTCCTCGATACGCCATCACCACTTGGTATTACTCGGCAGAGGAGCGGCAGGCGGCATACGAGATAGCAGGGCACGAGCAGGAGATCGAGAGAGAACGCATCCGCAAGGAGATCGAGAAGTTCGAGGCGAAGGGGAGGGAGAGGGGCAGCAGCTACAAAGCTCCTGCCATGGAGATGGTGCAGGACACTAGCATACCTGGGGTGCTGAGCCAGGAGACGATTGCGAGTAGGAAGAGCATCTCACGACTCGATGATCTTGAACTTCTTGATTGAATTGTGTGTGATGGGCAAGTAGGAGAGAGCAGACAAGAGGGAGAGAGCAGCATGGTAACTGCTGTCTCTCCGCGGCTGTTGCTGTGATCACGTGTGAAGGGTTTACTGCTAGACGGCACTGGGAAGCTCGTGACTGGTCGCTACCGTCGGTTTCCGGGCCATGGTCGTGGATCCAGCGCAAGTCGACCTGTGCTTACGAGGAGAGGAGGGAGGGAGGAGAGCTGCTGGCTCGTGCCGAGGCGTCTTATGAGGAGACTGCCTCCAAGACAGCCTCACTCACTTCCGGCGTCTGCGAGCGGATCATCAACTTCATCTCCACCACGTTCGAGGCCGAAGTCCTGAATCCACGTCAGGATGGAGTCATTGCGGGCAACATGGCCCGGAAGTAGGGGCAGGGCAGCACATGATGATGATGATGATGATGATGATGATGATGATGATGATGATGATGATGCTTCTCACCTTAGATCTGCACGCACAAGAACCGCCAATTCGCCAAGAAGCACACCAGACAAGAGCAGTCTGTGCTGACGGGCAGCACTGCGTAGAAGGGCAAGTGAGGAGGAGGCAAGTCAAGGACAAGATCGGCTGACCTCGACACACTCGCGCTGTTCTCGCAGGCATCCATCCCAAGCGTCTCCTGGATCGCAACGACAGCATCCGAGATGGACTTGTACTTCTCGAGCCTGAAGACCTGCAGAAGCAGCGAGTGAGCGCGAGGCTGAGGAGGTGAGAGGAGCTCCGTGCCTGAGAGAGGTCGTTGTCTGGCGTCATGGCCTCCCACGCCGATCGGAAGTCAGGAAGCGACAGAGGCTTCGTGTAGTCTGAAAGACCAACTTCGATCTCGTCCAAAGGATAGTCGTCCTCGTCCCCATCAGGAGCCACCTGAGGAGCATAATCGTCAGGCAAACAAGGAAAATCATGAGACACCAACCTCTCCACTAGTTGGATCATATTCTTTGCGAACGAAAGTAAGCTTGCAGTTCTTCAAGAACATGTTTGCCATGGCCTTTGTTCGTCTGATCGCCACATAAGCCATTCCCGGCTGCTCAAACTTGATCGCGTCTGAAGGGATGCTCGCCACGAACGAGCACCCGGGGCAGTCACTGAGATCGAGCTCAACACACACGTTCTCCAGCTGCTCCTCCTCCATCGTGTTCTTGATGTTGAAGTGGAAGACGATGTGCTCGGGAAAGACGTGCTTGATGCACGTGACAACATACTCTGCCTCTGATTCGGTAAGGTTGACGGGAGGAGAGCTCGTGAAGAGAGCTCCGAACCCTGCAAACTCAGGGATCTGGTTGAGCAGGTCAGCATAGATCGTCCCTGTCTCCTGTCGCTTGCTTGCGATGCTGGAGCCAGCATTTGCTGCGACCTCAGCGACCGCTTGTTGAGGAGTCTTCTTCGCTTCCTTGGTGGGAACGTGAATGGGCATTGTGACAGCCTTGGCAAAATTGAAGGAAGTTGTGAAGTCAGAGGCTTCGATGTAATCCTCAATTGCCTTCTGCACGCCATCAAGCTTGTGAGGCACCACATCTACGATGTACTTCTTGATCATGGGCTCCGACTCTGAGGCCAAGATGGTCCCGTAGAAGGTCGATCGGTCTCGCACCTCGTCGTCAGCATCGTGCACACAGCGACGGAGAAGCGTGATGATGTTGCTCCTCAAGGAGGGAACTTGCGCTCCAAACTTGGCGAGGGAAGTGACAGCAGCCGATCGCACCGTAGCGTTCTCTAGGATGATGCGGTTGTAGATGTGCCTGATGTAACGACCTGGATGCGAAGTTTTCGGCCCTCGCTTCCCCAGCACGTGGAGAATCTGCGTGCTCAGGTAGGTAAACTCGCAGTCCTCGATGAACTCACAGAGGTGCAACAGCCCTGGTTCAACGGCATCAGGAATGTCGTTGATCAAAGCCAGCATCGTGTCAGTGATGGCCTTCTTGAACTCGAAGCCTCCCTCCTCCCTCAAGATCGTGCTCAGGAAGTTGATGAGCACCCGATGCTTCTGCGGATACTTCAAGCAGAGAGCACGGATCGCGTCCACCACCATGATCTTGAACTCGTCAGCAATCTCAGACATGAAAGACGAGATCTGCTTCATCAATCGGTCGACGGAAGATTCTGACCCTGTCTTGAGCAGCGTTGTGATGGCCAACGTTGCAATCGAGCGATTCGAGTCTGAGATCATGTTCTCGAGGTCCAAGTTGCACGAGGTGACCGTCAAAGGGAATGCCATGGCTACTCTGTTGAGAGCCCTTACGGCTGCGAAGCGCAAAGAGGGTTTCGGCGAAGAGAGGAAGAGCTGGAGGACAGTGATGGCCGGCGTCAACTCCCTTTGACTGACGTTGGGAAGTTGACAGATTGCCCTCGCCGCTTCAAAAATGACCATCTCACTGCGATACAGCGATCAGCATCTTGGCATCACACATCCAAGCCGATACCTCCTATGCCTCAGACAGTTCTCGAGAAACTCGTAGTAGCTGCGATCTTGTGTGTTCCCCTGACGTTGACGATCAGTGTCATGGCACCGCAAGAAGTGCGAGAACTGAGGATACCTCGGCCATCACAGTTACGGTGTAACGGATGAGCAAGCACTGTTCAGAGAGTCAATGGTACGGAATAGATCAGAGACAAGTAGTTTCCCACCTGCGCTAGTGGTGACTTCAATTGTGTCTTAGACAGTTGAGCCACAAGTTTTGAAACCTAGATTCAAAATTAAACAGTCGAAGGTGTATTCATCCGTTTACCGCAAGTCGATCAGACTTCTTGATATTATAGAGCAGCGAGAGCGCGTGGTATTGCACCATTTGTGAAGATTTGTCATTTGCAGCCTGAATGCTCAAAATGACTATCGGAACTCAAGGAGTCTCAGTAAATTGCCTGATTGATCTCATTGACCCATCTCTTCACGACGTCTGGGTTGGACTGAAGCACAAACCGGCATCATCTCTGCCCATCAAGTGCATATCCTGAACAATACCTTCATCAGCTTCATTCCAGCAACGAGGGCTGCAGATGCGACGAGAGGCTGAGAATATGTGTCATGAGAAGTGTGTTTCAAATCATTAAAAGTCTCTACCTGTTTGTCAACGATCGCCTGTTTGAGATATCTTTCAATGGCCGTAAGCATCGCTGTATCGGTGATGGTGCTGCGCGTACAGAGCACATCAAAGGACTCAGCGAGTGCCAGCATTGATACTCCTACCACAACACTCGAATCGCATTCGCCCTGAAAAGATCATTCGTCGCATTCATATCCTGTTTTCGGTTTGAATATCGGTGCAATTATCATCAATATTCCATAACCTTGGTCAAGGTTGAAGTAACAATAATCACACAATCCGAATCCGGCTGAAAGAAAAAGCATGTCAGGAAATCGATAGCCCCGCTCGATAACCAACAGACGATGCTCATTACCTTCAGCTCTTTGATGACCAAGTACATCATACGCCGAAGCTTTTCGTCCTTGGATTGAAACAATTTCGTCATCGGAAAGAAAATGCTTTCTGTGCTTTCCTGTTCATCATGGTCAGAGCTGAAAGTGAATAACATAGTAATGCCTTTGAGCTGAAGTTTTCTCCCTTTCCAAGTAAGTACAACAGCTTTGTCATGAGCTGAATACATCTCGCTGGCTCCACATTCGGGTCGTTAAACATTCGAGCCTCCTGAATAACATGCGCCTTGTCCACCCCGCGGAAGGGCCTTTCGTACCCGAGACCTGTGTTTGCAAGAAAGTTGTCACTGACCATGTCAACTCAAACACAGACAAATCTGAATGTGGTGTGGTTTGCTTTGGGTAGAGCTGGATACTGTCCCGGTTCAGGACAGTATCCAATGAGGTCTCTACCCATAGCAAGAGAAAGGGGTGATCTGTTGAAAGCTGGACATACCCATTTCATCTGCACATTCAACCCACTTTGTGTCAGATCATAATACTAACTAACCAAACTAGGGGGACGAGGACAATAACAATCTTTTGCTGGAGAAAGGGAAGGGTAAATTGCAACCAATCCCTCATCCTTTCGTTTGTTGTGGAGTGAATAGCAGAGTGATCGGGATCAACACCTTCATCGTCGTCCTTCTTCTCGGATGGGAAGCTCATGTTGGACTCTCTTAGCAACCAGACTTTTTGAACTTGTTTGAACCAAGTATCGCACAAGGTCTGAAGAGAGGATCACACCCTGGTCGCCCCTAGGAGTCCTGACGTCAAAACTCTCAGTAAGGGAAGCAGAAAAGTATAAAGCTGAGCAACAGCAATCTCAGCAATTGTTTCTTTGATGGGAAATGACAGCATCGACATGGGATCACAACTAAAGATCCGATGGGTTCACATCATATCAGCAAGTGCATCGAATCCTGCAAATATTCTTGCGTGTAATGGGCTTTTCTAGAGAACTATGGCAAATCATTATCATCATGTGCATATTGTCTTATGTATTTATCGATGTTCAACTTTTCGCCATTGTAACCATTCGAGCTTCCAAAATCTTCAACTGCTCTCCTTTCGTCGTTAACATCACAGCAACGAACAACGCCTTCTCAACTCCAATGTGATATCTTCTAAAGCCCACCTCCTCACACATCGTTCCCTCTGTATCTGTTTGGAGTTTTGACTGAATTTCCTAACTGTACATGTCTTTCAGAAGGCTTTCTCTCCATATCCGGTATGGTTCCCAAAATAATCTGAAACACTGCTCGACACTTCAACTTTCTCCCTTCCTGTTCACTCCCCATCCTCCTGTTCATCCTCTGCCCTTGTCTTGCAACTGCCATGATTTTCTACTGCATGTTGCGCTAGCTTTCTTCTTGACTTCTCCATTCTTCCCTCTCCTCCTCCTCCCTCCTCTCCATTGCCGCTGCCCACGCCGGTGCCACCTCCTTACTCCTACCCCTCCCACCCCCACCCCGGAAAAATACCCCCACCTACTACAAAAATATACCACCAGTGAGAGTTCAATTGACAACCCCCCAAACTGTATGAATCCACCAACAATTTACTACCCCTACCCCTGATATTAAAGATGAATAAAATTGGACCATACTGACTACCCCTTTGTTACTACCCCACCACGATTCAACCAAAACCTCCCCACCTTACTTTTACCACCATCCTCATACCTCAACTCCTCTTTTATTGCCTATTAAGTACCGGTACTTTCCCTTACTTTCACTACCCCTACCCCCTACAAGCATCCTGATCAAAACTGGACCCCAATTATCCCCCAGCTCAGCGCGTGTGAAAGAAAATATTAACTAATATATGTTGATGTATCGATAACCTATAAAACCAATATATTCGTATCTTAAAAGAAAAGAATTGTACCCCACCCTACTTCCTGCTACGATTTTGTACTAGAAGCACCCATCGTGTACACGTGGCGGCGGCCCGCCTGAGTGAGTAGTCCGGGCCCGCCTTGCCGCCCAGCAAAGTTCTGAGGCGGGTCTCTTGTCAAGTCTTGACCTGCCCCTTGAGATGGAACAGAGATCCGATCGAAAGATGAACAGTTTATCAGTCAACAATAAGCTGATATATATATACAGCCTGCCTCAGACTTTTTGTACTGAATAATTTCTTTTCTGAGTCTTGGTTTTTATTTCGAGATGACCCAGGATCCACACTGTTGCCATGGCTGCCGCTGACAGGGAGGGTTCAGCCGCGGAAGGCGAGGAGGAGCGCCTGCGATGAAGCAGAAGGAGATGGGGGATGGGGACAAGAGAAAGAAGAGAGCTCAGGACAGAAGAGGATTGAGAGCAAGCATGCCTGAGGGGAGAGCAACGGGGAGTATCAACGGAGGTAGAGACAGGGAACGCCTGAGGTGTTATGAAAGATGGAGTGTGATAACTGAGGACATAAGAAAGGTAAACAATAAGGTTGCCACATCTGAAATGCAGGTAGAGCAAGGTGACGAGATTTTGGCATCTCACATGATAGAGTTCCATCTGCCTGAACATCTCGACGCGTTGACGTTCTTTTGCCCATTGCAGATGTACAGGGACCGCGCTCAATGAAGCTGCCAAGAGAAGAGTTGCCTCGGTCCGTTTGATTCAGCAAGCTGTAGAACACTACCCGCTCCTTCACCATGTCCAGCAGCGGCGACCAGCACTCGAGCTCCTCCATGTCCAAGGACAGCCAGGAGGTGGGCGGGGGAAGGGACCTGTCGTTCCTAACCGTGAAGCCTGTGCTCATCGAGGAGTTCCCTAGCACTGAGACGCAGGGGCTTGTGGCTCCGCGTAGCATGAAGGGTCAGCGACATGCTTGGGGGATGCTGACGGCTGACTTGAGTGCAGGAGGCAAGGGATTCAAGGCTCAGGTGAAGTCTACCTCCGACGTCCTTCCCAAGTTCGGTGGGACGACCAGCGCAGAGATGTACCAGGCATGGAAGCAGCTGGAGAAGCAGCAGGGAAAGATCGTGATCAGCGACGCGGGGGTCATTAGGGAGGGCGGGGTCGGGAACGCCATTGAGAGGGAGAGGACTCTGGAGGCAGTGCGATTCAAGTTGGACTACTTCCTCGCCAACAACATTGTGGACGCAAGGAACATCTTCAGGAAGTTGGACGCGACCGGCAACGGCTTGCTCACGCGCCTGGAGTTCGAGAAGGCGATCTTGGCCATGCACATCGGGCTGTCGGCGGTGCAGATGAAGGTGCTGCTTGACCACGTGTTCGAAAACCTGGCCAAGGATCAGTCCATGGGCTTCGAGAAGCTGGTGAACTATATCGAGTTCATGAACGAGTTTTCCCCAAAGACGAACGGGGAGCTCAAGGTCACGAAGGGGCGGAAGAAAGGGAGGAAGAAGATCGTCCTCGACCCTGCTCCGGACGTTGAGATAGCCGAGGAGTTCGTCGATGACGAGGAGTTGGACAAAATCCCCATCATCATCCTCCTCGCGGGATTCTTCGTCTGTCCTGTCTGGTTGTTCGGCATCCGGTATGTCAAGTCGAGGAGGGCGGCAGAGCGCCTGTCGGGCAAGCTCTCGCTGTTCCTCGCCCTCTCGGCCTTCATCATCGTCGTGGTCGTGAGCACGTACTTCTCGAACCCCGGAAACGGAAAAGGTGTGTGGAGGGAGAGCTGCTGAGATTGATGGGGAGAGGAGAGGAGGAAGACGGAGAAGGGGGAGGAAGGAGCGAAAAAAACGTGAGGAGAGGGGAGACGAGGGGGAAGGTGAAGGGACGAGGGGGGAAGGTGCGTGGGGCCGACGGCTGCTCCTTCTAAGTCTTGTCTCTCCGTTGCAGACAACCCGCAGCACTGCAAGGCGATCGAGGGCGTGCTCGTTGCTTTCCGCTTCGTGGGCTTCCAGGCCAAGAGATCAACCTTCTACACAGGCGCTGCGACAGGAGGATACAACAACCTGATCCTCTTCAAAGACGCTCTCCACAGCTTGTACCTAAAGACATCCGTCACGGTCACCTACAACGCTGATGAAGGTATTTGCTCCTTCCCCTTCCCTGAACTCCCCGTCGACCCCCCTTCCCCTTATCCTCCTCTCTTTCTTCTGTTCCTGCTCCTCTCCTCTTCACTGCGCTTTCCTCGCTCTCCATTCCGCTGTTTCCTCCTACGGAAGATTCTTGTGTCTCCCCCTTCGAGCAAGAGTCTGAGTCTTAATGTCAAGGGATCCTCGTCGATGCGATGCAGGACATTCCTCAGGACGCGGACGGAGCGACGTTGTTGGCGGTGATGAGCATCATCTTCGTAGCTTTCATCTCTTCCTCTTGCTGTCTTGTTCCCCGCCTTCCCTTCTGACTGCTCCTTGTTCCTTGACGTTTCCTCCTGTTTGTTCTCCTAGTCTCATCGCTCTCCACTTTGCAGGTTGTTCGCATGGTTGCTAGCGACTCCTACAACGCCGAGATTCTCACCACCGCCGTCAAAGAGTGGATCCGAAGAACTCCCCCCCCCCCGCCCCCCCCCCACCTTCCTGCTGCTCGCTCCTCCTCCCCCCCCCCTCCCTCCCTCCCTCTCTCCCTCTCCCCCCTCTTACTCTCTCCATTCCTCCCTTCCTCTCTCTCTGTGCTCCTCCTCTCGTCTCTTCTTCTCCTGTTTCTTCTTCTCCTCTCCTCTCTTCTCCTCCTACACTTCCATTTTGTCCACTTTGCCATCCCCTCTTCCTCTTTACCCCGTGCACCCTCGTCGCTCCTTCTTCCTCCTGCCTGCCTCTCATCATCCCCTAGGATCTCTCAGGACGGCTCTCTCCTCGCAGAACCTCGACTTCGAGCGCATACTCATCGGTTCTGTCCCCATCTCCGGAAGCGAGAAGCAAGTCAGCACGCCGATCTACTTCAAGCAGACCGACTTCACCTTCGTCCCTGGGGCAGAGAACGGCACCATCACCTCCAGCACCCCCTTTCTCATGCGCATGCCCCCCACCAGCTCCAATCCTCTCAACCCCAACGTAGGTGGAGGAAGAGCTGGAGGGGAGAGGGACAAGAGGGAGAGAAGGAAGGGAAGGAGGAGGAGCTGGAGAAGGAGAGGGGAGGGAGGGGAGAGAGTAATGGAGGGAGAGAGGGACAAGGGGGGAGGCCGAGTCTCAGAGTAAGGTCGAGAACAAGGAGGACGAAACGAGGACAAGGACGACGAGCCTGATCAGTTTTGTGTGCAGGATCCTGGCTGGGCGATCTACAACAACAGCAGGCTGCCGACCTGCTGGTTCGTGGAAGGGTTTCAGCTGCCAGCGAACCCGTGCTTGTCCAACACCTCGTCCCCCGCCTGCTCGACTGTGAGGAAGCGGATAAGGGGAAGAAGAGGAGTGAAGAAGAGAGAGAGAGGGAGGAGGAGGAGGAGGAGGAGGAGGAGGAAGGAGATGAGCTGGAATGATACATTGTGCAGGGCGTAAACATCATGAACATGAGGAGGACAGTGAAATTCATC
>NW_005434664.1:850040-851635 GCF_000315625.1 Guillardia theta CCMP2712
CTCCTCCTCCTCCTCCTCCTCCTCCTCCTCCTCCTTCTCCTCCTCAGATTTGGGTTCGTCAGACATATACACCGATAAGCGTCATCGACACGCCGCCAATGCCGACATGGCTCATGGTAGAAGAAGAGGACCAGAGGGAGGGGGGAAGGATCTAGTCAGATGAGAGGCGGCAGGGGCAGGGGCAGGGGCAGGGGCAGGGGCAGGGGCAGGGGCAGGGGCAGGGGCAGGGGCAGGGGCAGGGGCAGGGGCAGGGGCAGGGGCAGCAAACTTCTTACGATCTTGTTGCAGGACACAACCAACTCCGTTTCAGGAAAAGCAGTCCGAGACACAAGTAGATGCAGCAACCCAGAATTGTGAGGACAAGAAAATTCGCTTGTCATCATCGTCCTCGTCCTCGTCCCTCTCCTCTTTCCCCCGCTCCTCCTCTTTCCCCCGCTCCTCCTCTTTCTTCCTCCTCTCTCTTCCTCCTCTCTCTTCCTCCCTCCCGACTCCTTCCCACTTCCTCCACCCTAACAGATTCTGCTCAGAGTTGATACATGCAAGTGGAACTATGAGGTTGAAATTTACAAGGGACCTTACATGAGCTACTTCTGGGTTGGTAAGTGATCTTCTCCTGCTCCTGCTCCTGCTCCTGCTCCTGCTCCTGCTCCTGCTCCTGCTCCTGCTCCTGCTCCTGCTCCTCTTTCCCTCCTTTCAACGCCCTTGGCGAACTTTCTTTCCACGCTGATCACCGTCCTCATCTGCTCCTCCTTCTCCTCCTTTCACTTCCTCTAGATGATACTGGAGGGCTGCAGGTGTGGTAGGGAAGAGAGAATCCTCTCAGTTCGTCCCCTTCAAAATCTTCTCGCAGTAAGTTCTGACTGCCCCTCCTCCCCCTCCCCCTCCCCCTCTCCTCCTCCATCGTGCTCCTTCGCCTCCTCCTGCCCGCTACCCACTGCCTGCTGCTCATGCTCATGCTCCTGCCCTCTGTTCCTCGATGTGGATCGTTCATTCTTCTTCCTCTCTCGTCTTGAGAATCCGCGCAGGTACCAGCAGAGCAACAACCCAAACTTCAACGGCAACCCCAACCCCTTCCTCCAGTACCTCACGGGAGAGGTGATATCATCTCCTCCTCTCCCCCTTCCTCCTCGCTCCCTCCTTGTCTTCCCAATGCTGCAGACGTCCTCTCCTGCCCCCTCCCTGTTCCCCTCCCTCTCCTCCTTCCACCACCTCCTCCTCTGTTCTCCCCCCTCCCTCCTCTCCGGTCTCGACAGCTGACACTCAACCCCACAGACTTCCGCCGCTCCCTCCCTGCGCTTCAACATCCTCCTCGTCCTCCTCGCGCTCCATGTTTGTATCTTCAATCTATAAATGTTCCCCTTCACAGCTCCTTTCTTCCTTGCCTCTTACCTCGCTCCTCCTCCTCCTCCTCCTCCTCCTCCTCCTCTCGCTCTATCTTCTCGTTCCTTTCTATCCTCCTCACTTCTGGCAAAGTTCCTTGATGCACTGCTGGAGGGCCTTGGTGGGCTAGAAAGACGTCAGAACCAGAACAAGTCGGCAGAGCAAAGGGACGGAAGATCGAGGGAGGGGAGGAAAGGGAGGGAGTAAGGGAAGGG
>NW_005434664.1:852218-853605 GCF_000315625.1 Guillardia theta CCMP2712
ACGAAGGCTTGATGTGGTAGTACCTCGTCCTTCATCCTGCTCCTAGCAGGATCATTAGACTGGTGATTGTAGTCAGGCCCGCCGCCCTGGCACGAGCCCAGACAGTTGGAGGGGCAATTAGAGCATTGGATTATGTATTACAGTTATAATCTTTGATGATCTTGAATATTAAACAGCAACCAGGTAGGAGGAGGAGGAGGGGAAGGAGGAGGAGGGGAAGGAGGAGGAAGGGAAGGAGGAGAAGGGGGAGGAGGAGGGAGGGGGAGGAGGAGGGGGAGGAAGGATCAAGTGTAGCTCTCATACTTGTCTCTTCTTCCCGGGAGGCTGTACGTCCATCCATCACTCCCCCATCGTCTCCTGTTGTACGCCATGTACTCTTCGCCCTCCTGCCGATCGCATCAGCATGAGAGGGAGAGAGTCGTTCATCACTTTGGCTGTCGCTGGATCGATCATGAAAGGCTTCCAGTGCACCTGCCATTATATGAAAATGAGGTATGTCTCCTCCTGCCCCTGCCCCTGCCCCTGCTTCTCCTCCTCCTCCTCCAAACCTCAATGTTTTCAGTGCCCCCACTCTTGCGAAAGTTGGCAATGGCGGCATCCAGGTTGTCCTTCAAGCAACAAGTCACCGAGGCACGAGAAGCTCGAGTAGGCGGGCGAGGAAGAAGAGCATGTAAAGGAGGTCTTGCTCCTACCTTTCCGACGTAGCACCTGAGATATCCTATACGTCACTCCTTTCCTCCACCTCCGCATGTTCTCACCAGGGGCAAGCGAGGTCACTGTAGACGTCGAAGACGATGGTAGGTGACGAGGCCGAGGTCTGAGAGGCTTGAGTGAGTGAAGTCGTCGAAGCGCTCCATTGCGCAAAGAGAGCCTAAAGCAGCAGGAATACCAAGCAAACAGAAATCATCATGATACTGACAGCGAGGCTGATCCCGCCATTGTTGAGTTTGCTGCTGCTCTTGCCGCACGATCCTCCTTCGCACGCCATCTGCCATCACAGTCACAAACCCCGTCTCAACACATCTCTATCAAATCTCTCAATTCTCGTTCTCCTCGTCACCTCGTTCTTCCTCTCTCACGCCCCCTCTTCCCCTGGCATCTGCCCACTCCTCCTCCCTCCCTCCCCTCCCCCTCCCCCTCCCTCCCCTCCCCTCCCCTCCCCTCCCCTCCCCTCCCTCCCTCCCTCCCTCCCTCCCTCCCCCATCGAACGTCAGTTCCCTCTGCATTTACCTCTGAGGCGGGCTGGTGGACGCACAAAGAGGTCGGAGGGGATGCTGGCCCAGCATGCCGTCGGGCGATTTCTCGGGGCGAGGGACGAGGAATGCGAACGGCCGATGGCGATCGTTCACTTCAACATCATGATCTATGCCATGACCTACTGGGTGAT
>NW_005434664.1:855661-866460 GCF_000315625.1 Guillardia theta CCMP2712
TCTCCTCTCCTCTCCTCTCCTCAGCTCTTCCCCGCTTCCCCTCTCCCCCCCCTGAGCCTCCCGGCCATTCATCTCTCCCGCCGTCTCCCCTTCCTGCGTCTCAAGGCTGTCCAGGTACACAACCCTAACGAGCATGCTCACCAAGTCAGCTTCCCGCGACAACACAGCGACGGTCATTGGCCTCGGCCACGCGTCTCGTGCCGCATGCGGCATCATCGCACCGACTATCGGCGGCTTCATCATGCAGCAGGCGGGGGCCCGGGGAGTGGGGCTGAGCTGCCTTGGGAGCATGGGGTTGGCCCTTTCCTACTGGCAGCTCTCCTCTAAGCACCTCACCTGGGGCGCCAAGAAGGGAGAAAAGGAGCTGTAAGAGGATGCAATACCCCCCCCCCTTCCTGCTCCTGCTCCTGCTCCTGCTCCTCCTGCTCCTCCTGCCTCCTCCTGCACCTGCTCCACCCGCCGCTAACTCGTCGCAGGTGACTCGCAAGTCCAGGCCAAGACCACGAGGCGCACCCACATGTCTCCCCAGCTGACGACTGAAAGTTGTCGATGGTCCTGGCCTGGACCAGGTTGAAGCAAGCGCGCGATGGCAGGGAGGAGGAGGAGGAGGAGGAGGAGCGACTGCTGCAAGGCAGGCTACTTGACCTATTGCGCGAAGGCAAGAGATGTTCACATGAATTCCTTTAAGATCGCTATAAATAAGACTAACACCCTCATCCCCCCCGTCCCCCTCCCTCCCCCTCCTTACCCCGCTAACTCCCCCAGTTGTCAAAGACTCGACCCGTTCTACCACAGTTGACACCGTCGGATCGGAGCCATAGGAGACCCAGCAGGGCACTGGAAGGCCTCTGTGAAAGCGTCAGCTACTTGCTCTGACACCGACTGTCGCTCACCTGCGAAGGGCGCGAACTGACTGAGGGCTCCGAGAACTCTGAACTTGGCGGGGGCGTGAGTGTCGGTGAGCACGGAGTTAACTGCGGACTTCTTGCGGACGACGGAGCACCAGGTCTGCCGACAAGCTCAGGAGAGGAAGACAGGCAGGAAATTGGGAAAGTCAGTCACAGTACCTGTGCGAAGGCCGTGAAGAACATGCGCTTCTCATACGAGCGCCTCTCCTTGGACGTGATGAAAGCTTCGTAAGCGAACTTGAGGCCGCCGGCGTCTGCTATGTCCTCTCCCAGCGTCAGCTTGCCATTGACATGTCTGTTAGCGACGGCATAGCCGTCGAAGAGATTCGCGATACAGCTGCTGCGCTCTGCAAAGTTGTGAACAGTTTCCTGGTCCCACCAATCGTGGAGCTCGCCGCGAGCATCAAACTGCCTCCCGTTGTCATCGAACCCGTGACTCATCTCGTGCCCCAGCACGCAGCCGATGCTGCCGAAGTTCCGGGCTTCCGGGTACGTGGCATCGAAGAAAGGAGGCTGCAGTATGCCAGCTGGGATCCACAGGCCGTTGTTGTTGGGGCCGTAGAACGCGTTCACGTCGAGCGAAGAGCTTCCTCCCCACTCTCTTCTGTCCGGCTTTTCAAGAATCCTTCCGAGGTCACGCTGGATCGAGAATCTGCTGACGGTCATGTAGTTGACAAAGAAGTCTGGGCCCATGTGCCCGTCCATGTCGAAGGTTTCCACCGGCCAGTGCGTCTTCCCCTCCTTGTCAGTGGGCCAGGCAACCTGGAAGAACATCTTCCTCAGCTTCTCCTGCGCAGCCTTGCGGTCCTCAGCCGACATCCAGTCCTCGTGCTCAAGGTTCTGCATGAATCTGCCGCGAATCTTCTCGAGCATTTCAAGTGCCGCCTCCCTGTTCTCTTGGTGGAAGGCCTTGTCGGTGTACAGCTTCGCAGCAGGCCAGGGGGTGTTGGAGGTGGTGCTGTAGTAGCACTTGCGAGGACGAGGACTCTTCTGCGAGACGCCATAGAGATCGTCGTTCATCTTCACCATGAGGTCAATGAAATCCGAGGACAGGTACACTGCTGAGTTCCTGATCATCTTCCACCGCATCTCAGCCTTCAAGGCTTCCAGTGGGACCTCCTTGAGGATCTTCTCCAGCACGGGGAAATAATCCTTGCTTCGAATGATGAGCGTTATGCCCCCATGCTCGCCAACCTTCATCAAGTCCGTATGATCCGCACTACAGGCCTTCATAGCGCCATCCGGTGGGGCGGTGCACGACGCCATGAGCTTCAACCAGGTTCTCCACGGCCATGAGGGGGTCAACTCTTCGAACGTCTCCCACGTGGTCGGCGTCCCGTGATCTTTCCTTGCCACGTCACGGTCAGTCGAGCCCTGAGCCATGCGGGTCTCGAGGTCGAGGATCATCTTGGCTTCGGCTTCGGCTTCTTCCCTCCCGATCATCCTGAAGAACTCCGTGACGAGGCTCACCAGAGAATCCCTGTGCTGCTTCATGACGTCAGAGTCTTCGAGGTAGTAGGACTTATCGGGCAATGATAGGGACCCCTCGCTCAGCTGGAATGCCTTTTGGGACGAGTCACGGGGATCCGTGTCGATGAACCAGCCGAAGAAGTTGTCCATGTTGTGCTTGTTGAACTCTGATGCAACACGAACCAGAGATTGCATGTCGTGGACTTCATCGATCAATCGAAACCATGGCTCCATGGGCCTTGCGCCTTGTTTCTCCACTCTGTCTTCATCCATGCATGATCGGAAGAACTGCCCCGCGGTCCCGTCGTCAGCTCTAAGGAGATCAACCTCCGCGTGCCGGATCGACTTCTCTGCATGGTCCCAGGAAAACGCAAGCCTCGACTGGTACTTGGGGATATTCCCGCGATTCTCCTTTACCCAGTTGCCGCAGGCGAACTCGAAAAAATCTTGGCAAGGGTTCACGCTGAAATCAATGTTGTTGCGCATGTCCTCGGGAAAGTTGACAGTTTCCAGCCGCGATGCCACAATGCTGGAGCTCTCGGCCAGCTTGTCTTCGCCGCTGTTCTGCTCCACAAACCAAACGTCCTCCAGCCCTCGAACGAACTTTCTGCCCTGGTCACCAGAAGCCATGGCGTTGAGGAACTGGTTGTTGAGGTCTTCATCCGCATTCTCCACCAAGATCATCTCATCCCTTCTTTGGCTCATTACCATGACGAGCACAAGTCCGAGCGCGCAAGTCGCGCATGTTCCCCCCGCCGCGTACCAGACTTGTCTGGCCCGCATGGCGACTCTTCGCTCAGTGACCCTCATCCCCCCAATCCCACTTGACTTTCTGCTTGGCCAGATGCTTGGCAGGCTTTCAGAGTCCGGCGAACCGGCGTCTATTCCCGGACTCCGAGGCTCGGGAGTCCGACGCCGGCCGGGCTGCCGACGCTGGCCGGCCGGGCTGACTCAGTGAGCCTCCCGGGACGCGGCGGCGGGGCGGCGGGCCCCGCGCCGCGCCGCGCCGCCGCGCTGACAGGCTGAGGGGCCTCTCTACTCGACTCACTGAGTCAGCCTCGGACGGTGACCAGCTGGGCCTGATGCATCCCGGCGGCCGCCGCCGCTGAGTTGAAGGCTGTCACAGGCTCACCGGCCGAGCGAGAGCCTGTCGGAGGCTGCCAAAAAAACTCTAAGTCACGGTGACTTGTGACAAGTTGTGACCGTTCCGAAGTTCAACGGTTCAACTAAGTTCCGGGGCCCCGGGCTCAGCGGCCGCTCAGCTGCCAGTGCCACCCGGCGGGCCAAACTATTCCGAGCCGCGAACTTGGAAGTTGACCGGGCTTGGAGGAAAAGAGACTAAACTGAACTTCGGAACGGGCCCCACGGTGACGCCGGACGGTACAACTCGTGGGCCGCTGCCAGGCCCGGCTCACCGCGGCAGGCCGCGCCCGGAGCTTCAGGGGACGCAGAGAACAAAAAGAATAGCCATGTGCTTTCATAGCGTGACATCGGTGCGGTTCGAACGCACGCCTCCGAAGAGAGCAGCGCCTAAAGCTGCCGCCTTAGACCACTCGGCCACGATGCCAATGAACCATAACGCACGTGAGGGTGACTACAATATTTATACTGTAATTCCCATATTCAGTTAAGAAGATCTTCATAAAAAAATATTGTTTATTCACTCAATAGTATTTAACTTTACAGTTTATTGTTGAAAGATTTGTTTTGTGGCAATATTCATCGGCCATGGCTTTGCTTGCTGCAATGGCAGCCTCAGCACCGCACTAGTGTCGCTCCCCTCTACCCCGCCCCCCCTCCCTTCCCTACCTCATTTTTTACTCGTCTCTTCCTCACTGCTCTCTTTCCTTCCCTCTACGCATTTGTCATCCTCATCACAACACACTTTACCCATAGGAGGCGGGGTTGATTTTTTCGACCAAGGTCCCCTTGGTTCGTTAGTTCAGGACACCAAAGTCCAGTCTTGAATGAATGATGCACAAGTATTCTGACACATTCCGGTAAGTTCTAGAGAGAAAGCATGTTTGATGGCCACAACGTGTTTTGGAGTGTCTTGCATTGAGCAGTGAAAGTATACAAAAACACATGAAAGTTTTGCATGAATTATGCTGTTTGCTGGAGAAAACAAAGGGAAGAGCCTCAAGAATCAAATAGCGATAGCTGATGCAAGAACAATTTGTGTTGCCATAAATTGTGACAACTACGATCCAAGCCAGCATAATTTGGGCGATGGTCTGATGTGATGCTTTGGGGGGGGTTCTTCTTTCGTTTTCCTCGTTTCTCCATGCAACGAGTTGAACATTGTCTTCTGTGTGCTCCATAGATAGTGAAGAATATACATGTTTGCTTATGTTTGATTGTGCGAGCGTAGCCATATCTCGTCATCTACACCTTCAACAAGGTGGATTGTTTATGCTTGCCTTCAATTTTGCTGCGACCACTCATCCCAAGACGCAAGGAAAACGAACCTTGATAGAGCATCGTACATGACATAAGTTGAACAAAAAGAAGCAACGACCGTTCGTTTGAAGCACACTGACAGCTAAACAGTCCAGAAGATGGGGGCAACTTTGTATTCAAGGCCTTGTGTTTCAGTATTGGGATCATATCAATTACAGGCACAGGCACGTTCAAATTACGTCTGAGAAATTGGTATCATATCTGATTTCATTATAAACTAGTCTACCGATAGATGACACTAAGTGTAACATACGCGAAGATCGCCTTTTAAGCCATCCCAGCAGCACCTGGTGGGACAGTGTTGTTGGCCACGTTAACAGCACTGGCCGTGTAGGCGTTGCCGCTAACATTACCGCCGGTGTAGATTGACTGTTCCTTGGGACCAGACTGCGCAGAAGCATTGCTGGTCCTTGTAGCAACCAAGTAGATGATGACAAGGATAGCAAGGCCCAAGACTCCACCCAGCACAGAGGAGATGATGACCAGGTTTCTTGCATCCCACCAGTCAACCTTGGAGTCACACTCGAAGTCCGGCTCACCGGTTCCATGGGTGCTGCACATAGCGGTGGGGCCACCGGAGTGATAGACGACCCTTTCTCCGTGAGGCTGCAAGGGGCGGTAGCTTCCGAACTTTGAGATCTTCTCGGAGGGCTTTGAAGGAACTGCAAGAGCCCAGAACTTGTCCATGGTGGCCTTGGAGACCGTGCGGGGAGTCTGGAGCACAACCCAAGTGACAATCTCATTGCAAGTTGGGGTTGTCAAGGAACCCGCGTAGGAATAGTAACTGTCAGCCGTGTTGATCATGTTGTTCAGATTGATTGGAACGTTCATCACAACACCTTCGGAGGTCGCGCGGCTAGCCTCGTTACCCATCTGTTGAAGAGCAGCTGGCTCGATGCCCTGGTCCATCTGGAAGAACTGGCCAATGACGAGGAGAGCGTGAGGCTTGCCACTCGAGACGGCGTCCGTCAGACTTGTGTACTTAGCGTTATAGTGCACGAAGTGGATCTCAAGGGGATACTGCACGCCCTGCATGAAGTGCTCACTTCCCTCGTTGGCAGCCCTGCCCCAGTGAAAGTGAGCTTGAGCAAGCTTCCACTCAGAGTCCACGTTGTCCGGCTCTCTGCCAACCAGGTACGACAACTTGCCAGTCTTGAGGACAGGAGCCTTGTCGATGACGTTGATCTGGATACCGGCACCCGTGGTCTGAATCTTGAACTTGTTCGCCATATTCCAGTAAGCGGGATCGAAGGTCAGCGTAGGAGGGGTGGTCGAGAACGCCTTGGCACCGCAGAGATCGATAGGAGACTGCTGCTTGCCAGAGCAGGAGCCAGCCCAATGGTAGGGACCCTCCTTCTCGTCGCATCTGTCCCAGTTGTAGCCAGATCCGCCAGCTCGTCTCGCCTCCAGGCCGGAAGCGGATCCAGGTGCAGAGGCAACTGCCTGTGCCAGTAGCAAAACCGGGAGAACAGCACGGATCATCTGCATCAACGTGTTAGGATTTGTTGAGGTTGTCAAGAGGATTTGACAAGAATGAAAAGCCTGGGGACTCTGACTACAGGGGAGCGAGCTGAGTGGCTTTGTTATCTGCCTGCTGTAAGATTTTTGGATCTAGCAGCTCTCTCTGCATGAAGGGAGTCTTCGCATGATGTTGTTCGGGTCAAACTAATCTTGATTCACCTAGTGTGTTCCTCGGCATCAAGCAGGATCACGACAGTACCCTACAGTTTGATCTTTGGTTTTTTTTGTCTCTTCCTCCTCTTGTCTTCTGAATGAGCTCTCTACTGCTGTCACCTCCTCCCTCTTCCCCCCCCCTCCTCCCCCCTCGATGCTCCCCCATCTCGCTGTCTACTTCCGCTGCCCACTTGAACTGACCCACACTGTCACATCTCGCTTATATCAGATTCGCCCCCCCCTACCTAAGTTTTTTTTATGCCACCCACCCACCTACCAACCCACCAACCCACCCACCCACCCACCCACCCACCCACCCACCCACGAGTTTCTCTTTTGTTGTGAAACACCCCTCCCATCTACCTTCTTCACCCCTCTCTTTTCAGCAAGGCAATGGGCCGATAAGGTACCCCTGCAGGCTTCAATGATGGCAATCACACTACCCCACCCCATGTGTTCATGCGTTGCATCCAACGGTCACCTCGAAGATCAGTGATACCCTACGGCGCGGGTCAACTATCGGACTTTGGAGGGGTAGTGCGGAATACTTCGCCAGGTTGACTTCTTGGAGGGGTGGGTGGGAAGAACAGGGGTACTGGCGCCGGGGGAGTTCCGATTCTACTACTGGCTATGGACCTGCCCCTTCAAGGCAGTGAAATCATGGGGATTGCGACCGGTGGTAGGGTACTCGGCCAAGTTAACAAGTTGGGGACCCCCAGGATCGTACCCCACCCCACCTCATGTTCTGGAATCCGCTTTAGTGGGGTCCCGTAACCCTCGGGAGGCTTGAAGGGGGTGGGCACAGGAAAATGTCCGAACAACCTCTTTCAAAAATTCACCAAAAAGTCGGCCAGACGGCCACCCCCCAACCCCCCACATAATCACCAACACCCCCCACCCCCTCCCGGGGCCGCCACTCCCCCCCCACTTGGCGGCTGAGGCATCACTCTTTACAGTTATCATATGGAAAATGTTTGCTCCCCCCACCCTCCTACCAGTACCCTACCGTACTGGCAACTCCCCTACCCCACCCCCGGGGCATCCGCCCTCCAACCCGTGAACTTGAGTCAATATATTGGCAGCAAGTAGTCACAACTAGGCTCAGTCGGAGTCAAACGGACCCCCTCCCACCCCCACCCCCCCCCGCCTCCACCCTCGTGCAAGAGAGTGACATGGAAAGGGAGGGTCATCAGTACTGCCGGGCACCCCTCACATTCGATGGGATGATTCGTGAGTATTTTTAACTTAACTTTGAGTAAACTGGAGTACCACAGTATGAGTAGCTGTGAACCGATCCGGGGGGGCCCTCCGAGGGCCTCTGAGGCAGGTGACCGACTCTGTGACGTTCACTGCCGAGGTCCGTGAAAGTAGCCAACTTGCTGTCTGCTTCGGATGCTGAAAACCGTCAAGTTGAACCGTCATCATGATGTAGGAACAGGCCCCCGGTGAGCCTGCCAGGCTGAGCGCGGCAATGAGCGGACGCGCTGAAAACACCGTCGCTTTATTGCCAGAGGTCAAAGGAGTCAAGTTCAAGTGATGGCCGGTCGAGTCACCCCGGGTAGGCATATAGGCTTTTTAGAGTATTTACCGAAGTACACTCCGAGCCTCGGAGGCCCATAAACTTACTACCCACTGCCGCCTCTCGCCTCAGTGTGTCTTTACAGAACCGAACGGGCCCGGGGGCCGGGACCCGCTGGCCGCACTGGCTTGAACTTGAACTAAGTTGTGCCACCGTGACTCGGACCGGGTCCGAAGCCTTGAAGCACTGCGGGTGTCCCGGGGCCGGGGCCAAGCGGACTCGCGCGAGTCATGCGGCAGTGCCCGCCGAGGGCTAGTTCAGTGTACGGTAGTCTAGACTCATTATTAAGAAGAAGTTCACCGGTAAAGTTCGAATCAAAAGTCATCATATCGTTCAATCAGTCAAAAAAGAATAAAAGTCAAAATAGGAAGAGACGTTTCCGGCGAGCAAGATGATTGACAAGCAAACAATCAGCAAGAAGTCCAAGTCAAGTGAAAAGCTAATCAAAATTCACACGAACTCCTGAGTCGCCGCCTGTGCGTTCGCCATGCTGCCCCTCACCCGTCATTCTCTCTCCTTCTACCACTCCCCTCCTCCTCTCACCTGTCTCTCGCCCCCAGCGACCGCAGGATGTCCTCCACGTCAGGCTGTCCACCCATCCATCAGTTCACACCGAAGCCTCGGGTCCCCTTTACCCCCCTCTTCCCCTTCCCTTACCCCCCCCTCCTCCCGTCCCTCCCCTTCCAGTACGATTCCTTTCTCCGATACCCCTTTCACCTCCCCTCTCTCATATCTCTCCTCCCCACCCCTCCCCTGTCTCACATGTCCGTTCGCCAGCCGTAGCGGCGTCTCCCCGTCTTGAGTCTCCGCGTCAATGTCCGCCCCCGCCTGCGCACACCCCGTCCCCATCAGCCTCCTGTCCTCCCTCTCCTCCCTCCCTCACCGCTACGAGGATCTCCACGATCTCCTTCCTCCCGCTTGATGCCGCACAGTGCCTGCCCCACGCCTCAACCCCTCCTCCCCCCTCCTCCCGGGCTACTCACAGCGCCTGCCAGCCCCTTTTGTTCCTCGCTTCCAGCCTAGCGCCCTCCTTGATCAGCCGCCGTACCTGCTCCCCCGACACGCCCGTCACCGTCTCCTCCCTCCGCCCCTCTCTCGCGTCCTCGTTCTCGCCCTCCCCCTTCTGATCCTCTACCGCCACACCTCGTCTGTCTTGCCCGCTGACGCTGCTGACCGCAAAGCCTGCCTGACCGTCAGCTCGTCGTCTTCTCTTCCTCCACCCTCCTCTACCTCGTCCTTGTCATCGTCTTCGTTCGGCATCCGCTGGTATCCGCTGTCCGTCGACCCTGGGATCGACGACCCGAGAAACATGATCCCCATGCACTGCCCAGTCGCTCTCTTGTCAGATCCTCCTCCTCCTCCTCCTCCTCCTCCGTGCAGCGCCTCCCTCGCCTCCCTCCTCTTCATACCATCACGCAGAGCGTCATGAAAAACGTAATCGCAAGCAAGATGACGTTGATCTGCCGTCGCCTGGTTACTCTCGGCGATGTCCCGCCTCCTCCCCCTCTCTTCCTCCTGCTCCTCTTCCCTCCTCCCCCGCGTCTCCTCTCCTTCTTCCTCCTCTCGCCTTTCCTGCTCTCGTTTTGTTCCTCTCCGTCGCCTCGTCCTTCCGTTTCCTTACCTTGAACAGCAGCGCCAGATCCCAGAAGCTGCTCTCGAAGTACGTCCAGCAGTTGTTGCTGATCGACGCCCAAAGCCACATGCCCCACACCGAGATGCCCAGGTTCACCATCGCTAGCGCAAACTGCCTTCCTCATTAGCCTGCTCTCCTCCCCCTCCCCCTCGCGTCCCCCGTCCCGTTTCCTCCCTTCGCTCTGCCCATGCCGCCCATGCCGCATCCTCTACCTGCAGGATCGACGCTCCTTCTCTGTTGTTCCTCGTCAACGAGATGATGAACCCGATCAAAGGCATGATCACCACCTGCACACCGTCAGAGCCAGTGCCCTCTCCTCTCCGTCTCTCCTCTTGCCCTCCTTCCATCTCTTCCTCTCCCTCTCGTCTCCCTCTATTCCTCTGACCGCTGTGAGACAGAAAGCCCAGATGTTGTAGCTCGCCCCGCACGCGCTCGATGTAGACCTGCACCCCTTACAGTCAGCCCTCCCCCTCCCTCCTCACCCAACCCCTTCTCCCTCTCCTCCCTCTCCTGCTTCCCCTCCTCCTCCCCTCTTCCTCCCTCCCTCCTTCCGCTCGCTCGCTCTCTCCCTCCTCCTCCTCGCTCGTGTCACTCGCCCGAAGGTCACGAAGATGGTCACGAGCGCCCAGATGATGTACGCGATCAGCAAGCTCAAGCAGCAGCACACGCAGCACAGCATGAGGGTCGCAGGCCCTGCAGCAAGCGTCACGCCTCTCTTCTGCCTCCCTCCTCCCTCCCCTACCGATGATCGAGCCTTCGGACCCTTCGCCTCTCAGGCTCTGGAAGGGATCACCTGCCAGATGGTCCATCAGTCCCAGCTGAGCCAACGACGGAATGTCGCATGCGAGCGGCTGATCCATGCATGACAGCCGCCGTCAGGACACGAGAGGAGGGAGGTCTCGACCAGACTCGCAGCATCGCTCTCCCACCATGAGACAACACAAGGGGGCGAGCACCAGGAAGACGCGAGGAGAAGATCAAGGTGCAGGTCAGAAGAAGCTCAAGGAGAAGAGGAGCAACGAGGGGGAGCAGGCAGGCAGACGGGCGTCAAGAGCATGATGGAAGCAGGCAGACA
>NW_005434664.1:866695-895452 GCF_000315625.1 Guillardia theta CCMP2712
TCAAACCTCCGAAGTTTCTCACCCACCAAACTTTCTCACCCGCCTGTCCTTTCGCAAGCCATGCAGGAGGGATCCGCAGGTTCGACTCTCTCGCCCCCACGCACGAGCAAGACAAGACCTCTCCTCGTCCTCCTCTCGCTTGCGACGTCTGTCTGCCTGCTCCCATCATGCTCTTGACGCCCGTCTGCCTGCCTGCTCCCCCTCGTTGCTCCTCTTCTCCTTGAGCTTCTTCTGACCTGCACCTTGATCTTCTCCTCGCGTCTTCCTGGTGCTCGCCCCCTTGTGTTGTCTCATGGTGGGAGAGCGATGCTGCGAGTCTGGTCGAGACCTCCCTCCTCTCGTGTCCTGACGGCGGCTGTCATGCATGGATCAGCCGCTCGCATGCGACATTCCGTCGTTGGCTCAGCTGGGACTGATGGACCATCTGGCAGGTGATCCCTTCCAGAGCCTGAGAGGCGAAGGGTCCGAAGGCTCGATCATCGGTAGGGGAGGGAGGATGGGAGGCAGAAGAGAGGCGTGACGCTTGCTGCAGGGCCTGCGACCCTCATGCTGTGCTGCGTGTGCTGCTGCTTGAGCTTGCTGATCGCGTACATCATCTGGGCGCTCGTGACCATCTTCGTGACCTTCGGGCGAGTGACACGAGCGAGAGAGGAGGGGAGAGAGCGAGCGAGCGGAAGGAGGGAGGGAGGAAGAGGGGGAGGGAGGAGGGGGAAGCAGGAGAGGGAGGAGAGGGAGAAGGGTTGGGTGAGGAGGGAGGGGAGGCTGACTGTAAGGGGTGCAGGTCTACATCGAGCGCGTGCGGGCGAGCTACAACATCTGGGCTTTCTGTCTCACAGCGGTCAGAGGAATAGAGGGAGACGAGAGGGAGAGGAAGAGATGGAAGGAGGGCAGGAGGAGAGACGGAGAGGAGAGGGCACTGGCTCTGACGGTGTGCAGGTGGTGATCATGCCTTTGATCGGGTTCATCATCTCGTTGACGAGGAACAACAGAGAAGGAGCGTCGATCCTGCAGGTAGAGGATGCGGCATGGGCGGCATGGGCAGAGCGAAGGGAGGAAACGGGACGGGGGACGCGAGGGGGAGGGGGAGGAGAGCAGGCTAATGAGGAAGGCAGTTTGCGCTAGCGATGGTGAACCTGGGCATCTCGGTGTGGGGCATGTGGCTTTGGGCGTCGATCAGCAACAACTGCTGGACGTACTTCGAGAGCAGCTTCTGGGATCTGGCGCTGCTGTTCAAGGTAAGGAAACGGAAGGACGAGGCGACGGAGAGGAACAAAACGAGAGCAGGAAAGACGAGAGGAGGAAGAAGGAGAGGAGACGCGGGGGAGGAGGGAAGAGGAGCAGGAGGAAGAGAGGGGGAGGAGGCGGGACATCGCCGAGAGTAACCAGGCGACGGCAGATCAACGTCATCTTGCTTGCGATTACGTTTTTCATGACGCTCTGCGTGATGGTATGAAGAGGAGGGAGGCGCGGGAGGCGCTGCACGGAGGAGGAGGAGGAGGAGGAGGAGGAGGAGGAGGATTTGACAAGAGAGCGACTGGGCAGTGCATGGGGATCATGTTTCTCGGGTCGTCGATCCCAGGGTCGACGGACAGCGGATACCAGCGGATGCCGAACGAAGACGATGACAAGGACGAGGTAGAGGAGGGTGGAGGAAGAGAAGACGACGAGCTGACGGTCAGGCAGGCTTTGCGGTCAGCAGCGTCAGCGGGCAAGACAGACGAGGTGTGGCGGTAGAGGATCAGAAGGGGGAGGGCGAGAACGAGGACGCGAGAGAGGAGCGGAGGGAGGAGACGGTGACGGGCGTGTCGGGGGAGCAGGTACGGCGGCTGATCAAGGAGGGCGCTAGGCTGGAAGCGAGGAACAAGAGGGGCTGGCAGGCGCTGTGAGTAGCCCGGGAGGAGGGGGGAGGAGGGGTTGAGGCGTGGGGCAGGCACTGTGCGGCATCAAGCGGGAGGAAGGAGATCGTGGAGATCCTCGTAGCGGTGAGGGAGGGAGGAGGGGGAGGAGAGGAGGCTGATGGGGACGGGGTGTGCGCAGGCGGGGGCGGACATTGACGCGGAGACTCAAGACGGGGAGACGCCGCTACGGCTGGCGAACGGACATGTGAGACAGGGGAGGGGTGGGGAGGAGAGATATGAGAGAGGGGAGGTGAAAGGGGTACCGGAGAAAGGAATCGTACTGGAAGGGGAGGGACGGGGGGAGGGGGGGGTAAGGGGAAGGGAAGAGGGGGGGGTAAGGGGACGGGAGGAGGGGGGCCCGGGTAAGGGGACCCGAGGCTTCGGTGTGAACTGATGGATGGGTGGACAGCCTGACGTGGAGGACATCCTGCGGTCGCTGGGGGCGAGAGACAGGTGAGAGGAGGAGGGGAGTGGTAGAAGCAGAGAGAATGACGGGTGAGGGGCAGCATGGCGAACGCACAGGCGGCGACTCAAGAGTTCGTGTAAGAGAGGGAGGTTCAGAAGACTGGATGAAGGATGTTTTAACGTCGTCGTCGTGAAAGAGGAGGAGGAGGAGGAGGAGGAGGAGGAGGAGGAGAGCGAGAGAGATAGTACTGCACAGCATCTTTTGTATCCCCTCGTTCTCTTCTTCTCTACTGCTCGTCACGTTTCTGCTAGCCGAATTGTACTATATATAACTTTGTGTTGATTTTATCGATCTGCAAAGAACGTCGAAGGAATCCTTCATGTGAAATCCTCGTTGAATGTCTTTCCTACCCGTCCTACCCTATCCCTTCTTCTTCCTCTCTCCGTCAATTCCCTCCATTCCCTCCTCCCTCCTCCCTGCTTCCTGCTCTTCATCCTGCTACTCTTGCAAGTGGTTCCTTTCAAGCTCGATCGAGGAGCTCCACTCGCTCCAGCCAAGGGGCTCCGACCTGAACCTCACCTGCGCAAGTTTCTCAGCTCAGCCAGCTGGACTTGTCTGCCTACTTGTATCATCTGCGGGAGATCCTCCTCATTGATCTTTCCCTGCGGGGAGAATGAGAAGGCAGGAGGGAGGAGGAGGAAGCAGTGGACAAGGGAGGAAGGAGGAGTTTAACCAGCAGGGAGGAGAAAGGATTCCAAAGGAAAGGAGGAAGAAAATTGAAAGTTGAGGGTAGGTGAGACAGAAAAACACCAGATGCCCCCCGAAGTGATGGCCTGACATCTCTCTTGTTTTCTCGTCGTCATGTAGGTCTTGCGAATATGTTCTCCACTCTCCTGATGCAACACCTTTCAGTCCTCTTCCTCTCCTCCTCCTCCTCCTCCCCTCCTCCTTATCATCAGCATCATCATCATCATCATCATCATCATCATCATCGTCGTCACCCGTCGCAGCGTCAAGTTGCAGGGGAGGCTGTTGCTTCTGTGCATTCCCCTTGTATCTGATCTGAAAATGAAGATGAAGGTGAGAAACTGCCGCAGAGCAGAGGAGGCAGGCAAGCTGGGAGGGAGGGAGGGAGGGAGAGAGGGAGGGAGAGAGGGAGGAAAGAAGAGAACGAGGGAGGTTGGAGGCCAGTAAGGAGATGGAGATGGGCAGGAGCAGCTGAGAAAAACATCTGTCATGTGAAGATGAGGGAATTACTTGACAAGCAAACTTGGTCGAGGGCCAGTTGGGCTTGTCAACACGGAAAGTGACCAGCGCTCTCCACTTCTCTCTGACCTTGATGACCTACAACCTCGTGAGCACAAGGAAGAGGCGAGGAAGGAGAAGGGGAGAGAGTCGTGGAAGAGGAAGGGGGAGAGTTGTGGCACAGGAAGGGGGAGAAGAGAGGAGCAGCAGTAGGCAAGCAAAGAGAATGAAGACGAGGACGAGGAAGAGGAAGAGGAAGACGAGGGCAAGGAAATGGAGGGGCAAACCTCCGCGATCGCAAATTCTGTAGGTATGGAGCTGGGAGAGAAGAATCGCTCTCGAGCCTTACGGTGACTTCAACGTCACACATCGCTCGCAGGCATCAGGTACCAGCAGAGCCTGATTCCTCGCATCGCTCGCCCTCTTCGCCACCTCCCCCTCCTCATCCTCGTCCTGCTCGTTCCCCATCCCGGCCTGTTCGTCTTCCGCTATCCCCTCCTCCTTTCTCAAGGCTTTGAGCTTTGCCTCCTCCTCCGATGCCTTTGAGAGGGAAGAGGTGACCAGCGGAAACGAGAAAGAAGCAGGAGGGGAGGAGGAGGGGCGATGAACGACAGAGAAGAGAGGGGAGGGGAGGGGAGGGGAGGACGGGGCACGTTTCACCTTGTCGTAATGAATGTAGTTGTTCTTGTGCACGAAACTTCTGTCTGATCGATGCAGATAATGGAGTTGAATCTGACGGTAGAAATGCGCATAGTAAAAGAGAAGCTGCAAACAATCATCAACGTTGCCTTCCTCTCTTTAGCCAACATCCTGTCCTCCATATTCCCTTCTCATCCCCTCCCCGTAATCCCTTCCCCCCCACCAACTCTTCATCCTCTAACTCTCCTCTCCTCTCCTCTCCTCTCCTCACTCCATCCACTCTCTTCTTCACCTGATCGTATCTCCCATCATAACCTCCAGCAGTCGCGATGGAGTACTGCCGGAGGAGGTGAAAGATACACTCAGCGGTCGACAGGAAAGCTTCTCCATGCGCGTGATATCTGTGACATGCTCAGCTGCATTCGGCACCCGAGGGGTCAAGACCTCCAGAAAGTTGTTTGTTCAGCTGCAATCTTGACATGTGGCATGCCGCTGCCGTCACGTTCACTCCCCTCTAACGCCAACAAGTCTCTCCCTCACCGGAATCTTTCATCTCGCAGGATCTGGTTGGTGGTCAACCACGTGCTGTCGATGACGAAGACTCTCTTGATCCCCTCCCACCTCATCTCACTCGCCTCCACCGCATCCTTGCTTGGAAACAGCAGCAGCGAGTCCTTGTACGTCCCCCTCCTCCCTCCCTCCTCCTCTCCTCCCTCCCCCGCCCCTTCCTCGTCTGCTTCAGGGAGGGCAGGGTAGGTGAAGATCTCAACGTCGGGGGAGGTGAGGCTGACGTGTGTGGCCGTGCTCTTGCTCTTGTTCTCCCGCGCATGGCGAACTATCGCAACCTGGAACGGCAGCGCGACTGAGGGGACGAGCGACGCGTCGCCCACAGCGCGCGTGCATTCCTCGCAGTAGTACTTCTTGGGAGCCTGACAGGAGGGGCATCCGTGCTTCTGGTTCCGTAGCGCCTGCATGGAAGGAGGAGAACAAGGAGTGGAGCAGGAGGAGGAGGAGGAGGAGGAGGAGGAGGAGGAGGAGGAGGAGGAGAGCCCGTCAGTCTGAGCATGAATGTCCAGCTGACTTTCCCACCTGCCTCTCAAACGCCTCGCTTCTGAGGTCCCACAGGAGAGACTCAACAAGGTGCCTCGTCCCCGCTCCTCTATTCTCGTCTGCCAGGTCGTCCACCCCCACCCCCACCACGAGACGAGCTGCTGCCTTCTTCTTCTTCTGACCGCTGCCGCTGCTGTTGTCCTGTGCCTGGAGGAGAGAGAGTCAGATCCCCTGGGAGAAAGAGGGGTAAGGCTGGGGAGGGGGTGAGCCGGTGGGAGGGGGGAGGCTGGGGAAGTTTGCTCCTGTCATGCTGCTCACCTTCGGGCGTTTCATCTCGGAAGCATAGTGTGAGTTGCCTCCCATCACGGCGGCGATTATGTCAGATCCTCTTCATCCTCTTCCTCTGTCTCTCCTGCCATCATCGTTACCGGAGATGAGCAACAAACACGATGCCTCCCCGCCTTGTACAGATGATTTCATCTCCCCGACTCTCCTCCTTGATCCTGCCTATCCCCTTCCCTCCCTCCTCTCAGCCCCCTTGCTTGCACAACCTCCCTCGTCTCTCCTCCTCTTCTCATTCATGGTCTTCCTCCTCCCTTCCCCCCCCCCCCCTCCCCCGGGTCCTCGTCCTACAATCGTCCACATCCCAGCATGCCCACATTTCCGAGGCCGCAATATCTGTAACCGAATACAACGGTTGCGGTGTAACGGAGAAAACGGTCGCGCCAGCATGGATTCGCCGTGGCAAAGGGCGCATCATGGGAGGCGCCTGCTGTCTTCCATGTCGCCTGTCCTCCTCCTCCTCCTCCTCCTCCTCATCGTAAGAATCTCTCACCTTCATCGCCTCGCTCGTCGTGCCATGCTGCATCGTCACTCGTGCGCGATATCCCTCGAGTACTTGCGATCCTGTCCCCTGTGCTCTTAGGGTTTCATGCCTGACGAAGCTGATGATCTAGGAGGTAGTTCCGGGAGAGAGAAAGTCTGCCATGACATCAAGCGCTAAGATCGCGTCAGAGCGCTCGCCCTTCAGCCGGCTCATCATGCAGTTGAGGGGGGGTCGGCGGTCGGACCACCTTCCACGTTCGTTCAAGGTGCGCGAGCGCGGGATGCTGATGGAACGTTGGGATGACGTTGGACACAGAGAGCGTTGCGGAGGCACACGAAGTCAAGGTTGATGGAGGAGAAGAAGAAGAGGTTTGAGCTGCTTGCCTTGTCTCGCCGAGACGGGTTACCGAGTGCTTGAAGGGGGAAAGGGCTCGACGCTCTGATAGAAAGGCTCAACGCAACCAACAAGCTACCACGTGAGATGACGACTAGTTGCAGTCTCGCTCACTTGAGAACCCTGACTCTCGTGCTTTCTCGATCCCTGCTCGGCAGCACCAGAGACCGAGGAGGTCGAAGCACCAAGGACATGGTAACTGGTGAGAGGGTGGAGGCAGCAGGAGCTGAGTGGAGCATCAGGTGGTGGAAACCCTTGATGGAAGATGATCCTCCCGACCTGAGCGTACTCTTGGACAACGACCCTCCTCCTCCCTCCCAGCGTCCCCTCGGCCCCGACGGGTGACAGACGTTGCTCGCGATGATGCTTGTCTGAGAGAACTGGAAACCAGCAAGCCGGTGTGCGCCAACTACGATCACCTTGCGAAGAAGATGCGAAATGTCGAGCCCGTCCAAGAGGAGGTCCATGCTCTCCTGCTCCCTTCACTCCTCTCCTCCTCTGCACTGTCTTCCTTCCCCTTCCTCCTCTTACTGCTGTCTCGTGTGCTTTACCAGACCACCATATCTCTGCTGATTCTGATATTTTCTTCGTCCCCCTCCAGCTCTGGGCCGCCTGCGGCTGCTACGCGTTTGACGATCCTGTGGATCGGACTTACTCCAGGATTGACATACCAGAGGTATGGTGGTCGTGATCGTCATGAAGGGTCAGGGGAAGCAAGCAGGGAAGAGGATAAGGTGGTTGTGGTTGTGGTGAGAAAGAATGTCAGAGATAAGGAGGAAGAGGAGGTAGAGGAGGAAGAAGCAGGGCAGGGAGGAGAAGGAGGGGAGGGGGGGGAATGATAGTGGCGAGCGTAGAGGGGAATTTCGTAGGAGGGAGAAGGTTGGACAGAAAGTTCGATCTTTTAATCAAAGCGAGAGCAAATGGTGGAGCGATACAAGGTGGCTGGGGCGCCGGATGAATTCTAAATATTTGTCTCTCAATTGCATCCTATGACATGTGCGAACAGATCGTACGATGTCTGAAAGAGGGAGCGGATGTGAATATGGGCCATCCCTTAGATCGCAACAACACGCCGCTGCATTACTTGTGAGTTGGAGGGCGCGAGAGGTCTTGTTGAGAAACCTTGTGGCGAATCTGTCGTGATCGTTATGATCCACAACTTGAAGTAGTCATGGAGCTGTGTTTGTGTTGCGACGCACCTTGTTGTGTCGCACCATGATGGAAAAGAAGTCATGTCAGCACGATTCATGTCTTGGGCTCAAGTTCTGCCTGTGAAGTTGGATCCCAGGTGCCGAAATGGATCTGTCGAGGCGATCGAGACGGTGATAGCGCATGGAGCGAATGTTTCAGCCATCAACAATGGTGACGATGTTTGTTTGAGCTTCGAAGATTCGACCATGAAGGGGTGCAATACAGGTTTGATGCAGTGGACTCCGCTACACGCGGCTGCATACATGGGGATGGTGGAGGTAGGGGGGCCACTATCACTTCTCAACACTCTGTTCATCTCGACAACTTTCTCCTGTTCATCGCTCACCCTCGCTGAGCACTCTCCCTTGTTCAGCAGGGATGTCTGAAGTCACTTGACAGGCCGTGCAAGTGTTGGTCAAGCATGGAGCCAACGTGACCTGCGTCGATGACGACGGTTGGATGCCAATTCACTTGTAAGGATGGAACCGTCTTGAAGATCAGAGGTTGACAGCGAACTTGAACAGTGCGAGCTACGGGGGTCATGCGGACGTTTGCAAAGTTCTTGTTGAGCTGGGGTGTCCAGTGGACATCAGGTGGGGAGATGAAGATTCCTGCAAGGTTGACGGCAAACTGATTAATCTTGCTCGCAGATTCCCCGAGTTTTCTTGGTCCGCACTTCACATAGCGGCCAGGTGTGAAGATGACGATATCAGTGTGACGATCCGAAATGAACATGTTCGCTACAGCCGAGGGTTCCCCGACGTCTGCGTGACGCTCATGGAAGTCGGAGCCGGTGAGAGAACGCTTTCCCTTCATTCCCATGCTGATGTCTCAACGAGCAGACTGGCACGCGAAGGACTTCTTGTTTCATGTTGGCTGCTCGCCTGCTGAAGGGCAATAACGAGATGTGTCACAGGACGCCTTTGACGTGGCGAGCAAGTTCGGAATGCGAGGTCTGCCATTCTTGTGCCCCGCTGCGAGACTTTTGCTAACGACATCGAAAGAATGCTCGGCGATCTTCAAGAGCAAGATGAGGTTGGCGCGATCCGCTTGTTGTCGTGAATCTCCACAGCGGCGCTGACCTTGTCAAACCTGATGCGACCGCAGGGAAGAATCGATCTACGACCTTGAATGCCTCGAGACCACCATCGAGGTAAGAGGTTGAGATTCCACCGGGTCGTTTTGACCCATGACTGCCCCTCGGTTTGTCAAGCGTTGACTCCATTCCTCTCCGCCCGCCCCAACCCCCTCGTTTCCTGTCCCTTGCTATTCTGCCTTTCTGTCTTTCCCCCTTCTTCTCCTCCTTCTCTGCCTTGCTACCTTTCTCCCTCCTCCGCTTCCTTTTTCGCCCCCTCCCCTCCTTCTCCAGGGAAAGAAAGTCCTTCTTGTGGTATCTGGGCAGTTTGCAGGTAAGAACCGCAACTCCTTGGTATGCAGCTGAAGTCTGCTGCTGCAAGGAAACGTCTACTCCCACGTTAGTGACCCGGGGAAAGTGAGCGAGGACGGAACGCGCGCGTGTCCTCTTCGTGTTGACAGGAGGTGCAGGAGGAGAGTCAGTACCTTGGGAGGTTGAGGATAGAAGATCATGTTAGTCTCCCCTCCTCTCCTCGTCCTCCTCTTAGCTACGATGCAGACCATAGATCCTTCTATCCCTGAAGAGCAAGGCTGTCAACAGGTTTCATGCACCCTCCCTCTCATTTTCTCTACCATCCCATCCTCTTGCCCCATTCTTGTTCATCTCCCTGCCTGTACTTCCCTCAATCATCTCGTCTATCGTCTCTCTGCCTCTCCTCTCCTCTCCTCTCCTCTCCTCTCCTCTCCTCTCCTCTCCTCTCCTCTCCTCTCCTCTCCTCTCCTCTCCTCGCCTCTCGTGTTCCGATCATGGCAGGTCTAAGAATTCTCCATCCAGGTCGACGATGACGAGGAAATGCCCGAGCCTCCTGACTGGGCTTATCACACCGATGGGACCCCGTGGGAGTACACGATGAGCCTGATGGAGGAGATTAAGGTGGGAGAAGGAAAAGGAGAGCACGGAGCACGGAGCACGGAGGGAGGAAGGAGACGGGCGGGGGGAGCGAGGAGGGAGACAAGAAGGAACGAGGATAGATAGAGGAGGCAGAAGGGAGGGGAGAGGCAGGAGGCAGGACGATGATAGTTGGAGGAGGTAACGAATTTGTATCAGGTTGAAGGCGAGAAATATCTGTTGGAAGCCGGAACAGCTGCCGTATACCAGTACAGGAAACCTCACAGATTTCTGGGGCTTCTAAGGAAGGACAAGACGATCGATTTTGGTGCTAGAATGCCAGGTGAGTGTGAAAGTGGTGGTGGTGGTGTGGTGGTGGTGGTGATGATGATGGAGATGGAGATGATGATAATGGATATGGAGATGATGATGATTCCGAGAAGATGAACAATGATTTACATGATGATGAGAGGGAAGTGGTGGAAGATGATGAGGATGACGATTGGAGTGAGTTTGAGCATGCAGGATGGGGCGATACTCCATTCAACGTCCAAGAGCCCATGATGCCGGGAAGACCTAGTTTTGTGATAGGTAAACGATTTCACACTGACTGCATTCAATGGGTTGATGAAGAAGTTTGGAGGAGGAGAAGGGGGAAGGGGCAGGAAAGGGGAAGAAATCTGATGATGACGGAGAGGGGAGGAAGAGGGGGGAAGGAAGAGGGTAGTGGAACACCACATGATCGGGATGGGGGTGGGTGGGGTTGAAGGCAAGAGGAGGAGGAGTGCGAAAGAGCTGAGAACGTCTCAGGGAAGCTGAATGGATCCATTGACGCGGCTCGTCAGTACAACAAGAAGCTGCACGAGGGGCCATGGAAGGTGAAGTCCGAGGACGCTGCGTTGCGTCTGAATCATCGCACAACCCAGAAAATGCACGAGTACGGCATCTTCAAGCTCAACGTGGACGGAATCTCGAGTTATCCGCCCGAGTGCGAGGAGGGGCAGCCCTGTCCTTCGCTGGAACCTTCGAGGTCAGACCGCCGACGGGGCTGCGGCTGCTCCTCCGACGTGCTGATGTGATCCCCTCGCAGCAGGAAGAAGAGCTCGAAGAAGAGCTCCACGGACCTCATGGAGCTGGATGAGAGTGACGAGGTAAGGAAGCCCAGAAAGATCAAAGGCCTCGGGCCGAAGACCCCCCCGGCGAAATCCTTTGAAGATCAGGTGATGGCAGTTCTTCCTTTCCTCCCATCCGTGTGTTGCCTGTGATGCTCCTGCGTCATCCTTCTTCTCCTCACTTCGTCCTCCTCTTTTCCTTCTCCTTCTCCTTCTCCTTCCCCTCCCCTTGCCCCTCTCTTTCGACTCGCTAACTAATGGCCCGCAGCTCGCAGACGCCATGTGGGAGATCAGGTCCAAGGAGCTGCAGCGCAGTGTAAGGTGACCGCACAGGATGCTCCGCGTCCGAGCTGAACTGAATGCGAATGTCAGGTATGAGGCAGTCGGTGAAGACGTCGTTGGCATACGACAAGACAAGCACCCTTTGTGGAGGAAGACAGCGTGCAAGTGAGCAGCATCGCGCGATCTCCTTCACGTTCTGATCTCTTGGATCTTTAAAGGTGTCTGCACTGTGAAGATCTGCGGAAAGGAAAGACAGGTAATGACTCCATGGACCGCATGTTGGACCTGATGGAAGGGGAAAGGAATTATTTGTCACTGCCGGCACTGCTTCCTGGAAGGGTATTGGGTCGCCAAGGTGACAAGCTTCATCCTCTCTCTTCTCTCACCCGCACATGCAGTATCCGAAGGTGGTTCTATCAGATTTGGTTTGAACACAAACAGTTTCCATTTTCTTCTTGTTCTTATGTACAGAAAGAAAGATATCTACACCTCTCACAGAATACAACATTATGTTACAGTCACATCAGCGCCTCACAGCTCACATATCATCTGGTGACCCCACATTGCGGGGTGCACAAGAACGCGATATGGCTGAGAAGAGCTTGCGATCTCCCGGCGACATGGCTTTCTTTGGGGGTTCGCACGCAGTCCAGCTGCACTTGTCGCTCTTGGACGCTTGGGGATGGAGCAAGAACGAGGCGAGAGAACCTGAGAGGAGACGTCAAGTCCTGCCCTCCAGCATGCGAAAATGAGGATCTTACCGACGATGTCTTGCTGGTGATGGTTGGGGATGCTGTAAGAACCCACAATCATTCTTGCGAACCTGCTCACTGATTTCTCAAAATCGTCCTCCGACGATCGGAGGAATGCTGGGCGATTCGCTCCATCGTTCAAGCTCATGCTCAAACGAGTGAGGGGGACCTTGTCTGCTCGCACAGACTTGATGTGGATGGCAGGGACGAAGCAAAAGTCTTTCTTTGCCGACCCACACGAAATGCACAGCGACCAAAGGATCGCGCAGACAATCAACTTAACAGCACGCATGGCAGAGGAGGCAGTGAAAGTGAAGAGCGAGGCTCGATGATAAGAAACAAAAGACTTGAAGAAACTTGAAGGGACTTGATCCTGTCATCAGGCATACGTCACTCCCTGCCACAAATTCAAGCTTTCGATTTAAACAACACGAATGCACTTCTAATTTCACATTTTGAAAGTCAGCATGTGCAGAAACAGAAAAAGCATATTCGCATCTAAATCATTTGTATACGAGTCTCGACGAGCCGAACTAGCAGCGCATCTCGACTTCCGACTGACCTAGAGGCTGAACGGATCGATGACTCCGCCATTCCTCATTTATTTGCTTTGCTTCTATCACTGCTCTCATCTCATCTCACCCTCCCACGAGCACGTCTCCTCATTCCTTTCGCAAGCTCTTCATCTTCTCCAGCCATATATTCCCTTCCAACCCCTCCCCTGTCCATGCCGCTGCTTCCCCCTCCTTCCTGCCGTCTTCCCGTCTACCATCTTAATTTCCCACTCCCGCCCTACCCCTACCTGACCGTCTACCCCTACCCCCTGCTAGACTGAGTTGTGTCTACCCGTTGCACTCACCCCACCCCCCCGGGTTCAACAAATTCCAAGTACCCCCTCAGTCCAAGGCAGTGTACCCACCCATGTACAACAATTCATGATACCCTCACCCCCAACTTACACCTTACTTGAACCCGTGTTTTTCAATTTTCACCCACCCCCACTGGATTTTGCAGGACCACCACTCACAGATATCTACCCCACCCTTCTGAATCCAATCAATGACCACCCACCTTCTAGACTCTCGGCTACAAAATCACCCCCTCTGACCCCACCTACAGATTCAAATTTTCTTCACCCCTACCCCCCTCAACTACACACCATGACCCCACCTTCCCTCCAAAACCAATTGCTCCTACACGTCATGGGTGGAACGTATCAGCCCTTAGGACCCCCACCCTCATTTCAACATTAGCTGTTAGGGGACCCCACCGTCAAAAACTGCAGTATGGATCACCCCTACCCTCGAGATGTCACTACTGATAAGAGGACCCACCCCTGAAGATGACCCCTGACATTACCCCTTGCCTTCTTGTACCCTGCCTTTCGACCGCATGTAAAGACAAGGGGTGGAGCCATCGGCCCACCATTGGTGAGTGAGATGCACCCCCCCACCGAGGGCGATGGTCAACAAAGCCTATACAAGCTCTGCTTTTTCTCTAGTGAGATAATAATCAATTCACCCTTACTCTTCACCATACTGCTCATGACTGCTACATGAAATTGACCCCCCTATACTACCCTCTCCACAATCGCACAACCAAAAAATACCACCTACCCGTACCTACTATTGCTCATGGGAGAATATCTGTATACCCCAAGTATGTGGTTATTTTATATATCATCATAATGAGTTTGCCCTTACTCTTTACCTTCTCTTTCAGAGCTTCTTGTGGCGACTCCCAACCCCTACCTCGAGCGACAAATATACTACCCCCACCTCCCTCAACAAATTCCTCATTGCGTTGTCCTGTGAATAAAACCCTACCTTCCCTCACACCACCCCTACCGTACAAAGGCCCCTTCCACGACATTGGACTACCCTATGTGTACATACCCCCACCTACCCACTTTGCCCCCCCAGGTTGTCATGGTGTAGTAAAGCTGGGGCCGGTACTTACGACCCCAATATAGACCTCCCTGGATTGTTGGTCTTATCATCATACATATGTCCTACAGGCAGGTTTCCTAACACACTTGGTCTTAGAAAGATGCTACTTCGTAGCACTGGTGACAATATGGGAGGGGGTAGATAAAATAGTCCGGATGCTTCAGATTACATGGGCTAGTGTATCACATGGGTACCAGGCAAGGAGGGGTAGTCCTCTAACTACCCCTATGGTGGGGTTCTCGAATGGCAGAGATTACAATCTTGAGATGGTAGGCGTAGCTCTTCCTAGGACCAATCTCACAGTATCTTGTTACGGCGAATAGGCTGACTTGGTATTATCACTCAGCTAGCAAGGTCCTAGGATGTAAGCGAGATTCAGCCAGATGAGGTCAGCAGCTCAGAAAGTTAGGGGATGGCCCGACACACAGACACTTCCAAAGAGCAAGTCCGCCTCGCCCCGACTTGAACATGTGAAACATGCATGCACTGCGTGCGCCGGCGGCGAGCCGGTATGGACATCTCCGCAGGTCACTTTCAAGAGTTTCAGTTGAATACATCAGTTGAGAGTGGATCGGATGTCAGCGACTTCTAGACCTCAGAAAGCAGTTCATGATATCGGGCGCATTACTCAACTGTCAACAACGAGGAGGGGCCCAGTGAAGTCACTTTACAAAATCACTTTTGACAAGCAGATTGTTCTTGATATCTCGCCTGATCTTTTCAGACAATGGAAACTTCGGGAGAAAGATGGAACAAATCAAGCAAGCTAGCAGGTGACTATCGCGATGGGAAGGCAATTTTGAAAATGAAAGTTTTACACCACAGCTTAGCGAAATACTGCCACTGCAGTGTATTGCAGTGTTGCCGTCAAATTGAGGTAATTCGCGTCCAGTCAAGCTACTCTGCACGAAAGAATAGGCATTTGCAAATTTAATTCAAAGTGTTGCAAACTATCCGGAAGAAAAGCTCTCGGAAGGACTTGAACCTCCCCGTGGGCCTCAGACCCTTCAGAGCAAAAGATTCACACCTCATCAGAACCGGGTAGCCTCCCTCCTGCAAATGCACGTTGGCAAATGTAGGAACGTTCATCTATGAAGGTCGAGTGCGAACACTCGAGTCTCCTGCATCCCGCTCAGGAGGAACCCGCGCAATTCGTCTTCTGAGGTGTGAGAGTCGTCTTGATTGGTTCATCAAAACGAGAGAATGTACTTTAGAAATGATCCTGTAAAGTACTGCACGCATACAGTCAGCATCAAGGTGGATGATGAGTACAAGAGAGGAGCAAGCAAGGAACAGCTTCACAGTTTTTGTCTTCACATCACAAAGGAAACATGTGCTTGTCCTCACCAGTCGTTACCCTCCCTGTGCTACGCTCTCCTTTTTATAGCCACTTCCCGCTCCCACCCTACCACCCAGGTCCAATCGATACTCTTCACCCCTACCCCTATCTTTGTCCAGAATTGTTTCTGTAACCCTTTCATTCGATAACAAAGTTTACCGGTATTAAAGACCTGCTCATCACCCCACCCTCATCTGTAATCACCCCCACCTGGTTTTCTGTAGTGATGCACGTGCAGTTTACCCCCACCCCTCATCTCATATGCTTCCACCCACTGTCGGTGCTAAAAAAAACTGCACGTGTGAATATCGGTTACAGTCCGTTTCCATTAGTCGTTACGACCGTTTTCTTGATTGGCTCCGTCAATATTCCGTTGGCACCCAGTAGTCAATTTTGTTGCACAACTCAGGGTCTATAGTCAATGTCGGTCCTCTAAAAGGGGGGGTACTTTGAGATACTTGAAGGGTGGGGTGATATTGACGGAGTCGGTAAGGGTAGGGTTGCATTGCTGTTTACTACCCTCCCAGAGACCATTATTTTGAGAGGAAAGGTAGGGGTAGGTACTGCTGTCCGGCTTTCCACAGTACCAGAGTGGCCGAGGGTCGTCCAACAACATTAGGCTGCTTCCCATGCACAGGCAGAGGACGGTAAGATTATGCCAATGAAGTCGGGGAGGAGGAGGAAGAGGAGGACGAGGACGAGGAAGATGATAATCTGTGATATCTGAAAATGGATAGTCGTCTCTTGGTCGAGATAGGTGCGATATGTCGATGGAAGACGTGATGATAAAATGAAGCTCTTGCGATGAGGGCAGCGCAGGGACGGATGATTACTTGTTGGATGATGTTTTCCCTTTGTGTCTATCGAAAATTATGTTGATGATTGTGTTTAAAACTGCGAACGAAGAGAACTTGCTCAATCAAGATCGTGTGTATGGTGTGTCATACATCAAGTTGGCAGCTAGTGAAGTCTACTATTTGTGTACTTCGATGCTGTGCTGCGGATAGACAGATTGAAATGGGCTCTGAGGAGCACATAAATCTCATGAACAAGATGGAACATGCGATCATGGATGTTGATATATTTCATGTACAGGCCTCAATCAAAACCGGGATGCTCCGCCTAATAGTCAGCCATGGGGTCGCAGCCTTGATGTTGCTTCAGGTGTGCATGAAGTCGTTGCTATGTGTTGTAGAAGAGCGCCTGTAAGATGCTGTCAGATGGCCTCCAGTGAAGCGTTTGTGCTGCGCACCACGGCGCTGAATTCCATTGCAACGCCGCGTTCAGGTCCTGTTGCTCCGAGTGAACCCCACACCTTGCTGAACCATGTTCAGTTTGCACAAGAAACCTGAAAGTCTGCAACTTGAAGTCGTCGCTATCACTACATAACAACGGTAGCCATGACTGACATGCTTGTTCTCTGCATGGTAACATGTCATTCTTGAAGATCCAATGACAAGGGCGCCATCCTTCCGCGTTCCCTCCAGGTGTGAAAATCCTCAGAGTCCCCAAGAAGTCCCTGACAGCAACATGCAGGCTAGAGAAGGAAGAAGCCATGGAGAGGATCATGGATGGAGTGGTGAGGAAGGTGGACCAGAGGACCAGCACTGGCTTCTACTCGTCCAAGAGTGGATCCCCTCTCATGAAGGCCGTGGACGCGGCGAAAGTTGCCGTTCACCTCCTGACCAGCTGGGTCGGTTTCGGTGCCTGGCTGATCCAGACGACCCTCCAAGGGTCTGGCGCGCTCATGTCCGCAGCTCTGGACTTCCAGGCATTGCTGCTGGCGTACATCAGCGGGTACCCGATGGACGAAGCCTTCAGGAGGAAAGTGGTGCTTGCAAGGAGGAGGAAGGAAGATGACTCGATGGTTCTGCCCCTGCGGAGCACGCAGCGTCCTGTTGGTGACAGTCCAAAGGTGATGAGGCCAGCGACTGAGCTCAAGATTGCACGCGAGGTCAAGGTGGTGGAAACGGCTGCAGTACCTGCCATTGCACCATCGCCTGTACCAGCAGTGAAGGAGGTGGAAGTTGCGAAAGAGGGCGAGACCTTGAACCTCGTCAAGGATATTGGCTTCCTTGCCGGCTACCACATCAAGAGGATCTCCTCCCGTGTGATCAGCTCCTTCAGGCAACAGAATCCCTTTGGCCTCCAGGTGATAGCATCGCTCTTTCTTCATTGCTCCCGTCGTGCCTTGGAGATGTTTTCTTGCTGAGATTGCACTGCAGAACTCATCGCAGAACTCCAACGTTCAACCTCAAGGCAACCCGGTGAGGACAGGCTGGCCTTAACATCTTGACTGACGGTATGGACTGTAGCAACTCGTGTACAGTGCGATTGGGGTGGCGCTTTTGGCCGGTGCTGCTATGGCGGAGATGGCATCAAACAATTGATTGAGAAGGGAAAGTAACTCTGTGCAAGACCATCATTATTTGTCATGCAGTTTTCCCTTGCAGAATCAGAGCGGAACCGACCAAAAAGAAAATGAAAGCAAACGCAGGCATGGAATGACCGATGGGGAAAGATACAAACAATACTTGGCATCGACCTTTTTCCTTTTTTGAACGGCAGGGTGAAGGACACGAGGGGCAGCTGTGGTTTCATGGGCGAACCAGCAGCAGACGAAGCCTGGCGACAGCATGCAAGCTTAGTCGCATAATCAGGATAGGATACGGACAAGAAGGAGAAATAGAGCATGAGGAAGATGAAGAGAACAGACGGAGGAAAGAGGAGGAATGAGGGGCAGCTGTGGTTTCATGGGCGAACCAGCAGCAGACGAAGCCTGGCGACAGTGCACAAGCTCTTGATGCAGAAAACAACAGAACGAGCAAAAAAATGTCGCAGAATCAGGATGGGGCACGGAGAAGGCGGAAGAAGAGGGACTGAGAAGGTTATGAAGCCAAAGGAAGACGGGGGAGGACACGAGGGGCAGCTGTGGTTTCATGGGCGAACCAGCAGCAGACGAAGCCTGGCGACGGCATGCAAGCTTAGTCGCATAATCAGGATAGGATACGGACAAGAAGGAGAAATAGAGCATGAGGAAGATGAAGAGAACAGACGGAGGAAAGAGGAGGAATGAGGGGCAGCTGTGGTTTCATGGCGAACCAGCAGCAGACGAAGCCTGGCGACGGCATGCAAGCTTAGTCGCATAATCAGGATAGGAAGCCGGAAAAGCAAAGAGGAGGTTTGACCGTAAAAGAGACTAGGAGGAGGAGGAGGCGGAGGAGGAGGAGGAAGAGAGTATTCTACTGTGCTGTTTTGTATCGACTGGATGATTTTCATGCTTCGCGTTTCTTTTTGGTTCTTTTTTGTACTTTTACAGTAAACACTTTGCCTTAGACCGGGCCTACACCAAAGTGCCAAAAGATGTCGGGGGAAATGAGAGGAGGAGCAGGAGGAGAGGGGGGAGAAGGAGAAGCAGGACAGATCAAGAGGATGTACAGAAGGAGGTGGAAGCGATACCTGTTGATAGGGCAGGACATGAGAGTAGTCCAGGGTTTTATTCTTCAAAGGTTGGACAAACATACTTTCTTGTTGATGTGGATGTTGAATTTTGTTTTTAATGCTGCTGCTGCTGCTGCTGCAAATCCTGTGCTGCAAAGACAAAATCCAAGGAGACCAGACGTTGAAAGAAGAGATGTTGAGATGAGAGATGGAACATCTACATCCCTGTCTTAATGTCTCTCTTCTTCCCTCCGCTTTCCCCAATGCTCTCTCCTCCCCCCTCCCCCCTCCCCCTCCCTCCCTCGCATATCTTCCTGCTATTTCTCATTCCTTCCTCTGCTCTTCTTCTCTCATCTCTTGCCTTCACGTTCGCGCATGACACTCTCCTCATCTACAGCGCCTCCCCCCCCCCCCCAACTCTGACCAGGAGGAAGCACTAATGGCCTCGGTCTCCTCGTCAGGAGAAAGTTTCTGGAAGGTGGAGGAGGTGAGGAGCCGTCGCTGAGCTGTGGGAGCGAGTGACAGTGACATCCCGCAGCTCGTCTCCTCCTTGACTCGAATCTTCACTCCATCCAACGAACCAGACGCTTCGACCAAGACCAGGGAGTCCGAAGCACAGCAATCAGAACCTCCTGCCCTTCCTTCAGGGAGCCCCCCGGAGGACGAAGAGCAGGGGGGGGAGGAGGAGAGTCCAGTAATCTACTTCGCGTGCTACACGCTGCAGGGGCACAAGCGAGTGATTCCCATCTGTGAGGATCAGACCTACCAGGACTTCCTTGACTTCGTCGAAAACGAGTTCGGCTCCAAGTTCTGGCCCAGCCTGGTGGAGCAGGCGTCCGGCTTCCGCAAGTACGTCCTGCATGACAATGACTTCGCATGGCTGTGCGAGTACGCGCAGCTCAACGGAGGATACGCGGACATTCAGCTAGAGGTAACGCCGGTGATGTGGCCGGACGAGTACGAGGAGTACTCGAAGCTCTTCAAGTTGGAGGGTGGGATGGAAGGGAAGGGAGGGAAGAGAAGACTGCACTGAATTAAACTTGAAGGAAGAAACGAGGAAAGGCAGACGGCAGAAGATAAACAGAAGCAGAGCAGAGGGGGCAAGAGGACAGAGGGGCACTTGGACATTCGCCGATGCTAATCGCTCTCTTCGCTCTCTTCGCTCAATTGATACTCGCTGTCGTCTCCTAGGCTGTCGCTGTGAACCTCGACATTTGCTGTTTCGTCAACCCATCCCTCCTCCTCCTCCTCCTCCTCCTCCTCCTCCTCCTCCTCCTCCTCCTCCTCCTCATCGTCCTCGTCCTCGTCCTCATCCGACCATTCCAGCTCAACCCCCTCTGAGTCCCCATCGTCCGCATCGTCCCCCTCCTCTCCCTCCTCTCTTGCTGCAATGGCCCAGTCCCTCGCGTCGTAGCTGATCGCTCTCATCCACTCCCTCTGCTGCTTCGCCACGTCCTCTGGAGGCCATCTCTCCGCGTACCCTGTCGACCTTGTCAGCCCCCGCCAGCGCTCGCGCCTCCTCCTACATAGAGGGCAGCATTTCCAGTGATCCAGGGAGTTTGGCTGCGTTTTAGCTTCCGTCACGTCTTGTGCCTTGAGCAAGAATGTCATTCTCAACGGAATCTGCGCGATTTCGTCGTAGAAGCCTGCTGCAGGTTCAGCATAGCCGCCGGCGCGTGTCGCTGGCACCTTGCGGTTTGATGAAAGACCCTCTCACGAACAAGTTCTGCCATAGCACGGAGCCTGAGGGAGAAACTTAGATGGAGCAAGACAAGACAAGACTTGTCGAGGCTCCCAGGGGCACTCGGGGAGGAGGGGGGGGATGGCTGAAGAAGGGAGCGGGTGGAGGAAGATAAAGATCCAACTGGAAGACAAGAGCAACTCACTGGTCAAGTCGAACTTGAAGGGATAAGTTCCCACGTTCATCTTGACGATGTCGAGAGAGTCCACGCCAACCTGCCGCTCAAGTAAGGACGTGAGGAGGGGGGGAGACAGCAGGAGGGGACAAGAGGAGGAGAGAGGAGAGAGGAGGAAGTGAGAGGAGGTGGGAACAAGAGAGGACAGGAGGTGGCGGAGAGAGCGAAACCGTCGGATGAAGCAGCAAGCTGAACTCTTTTTCTTGGATGTCACGAAAATTTGGAACGACTTCGAGGACAGACATGAAGCGATGGAGCTGATGAGAACGATGAGCGACGAACACCCGAGGGTAGAGGAAGAAGGCGACGGAAGATGGGGAAAAGGGCAAGAGGTAGTGAGAAGAGAGAACAACAAAGTGCGGGAGAGTGAGCGGGAGAAAATAAGGAGGACGAGGACAGAGCGAGCAGGAGCAAGAAACTACTTTTCCATTCTTCGTGAAGAAGAGCACAGGGAAGGTATTGTCCAATCTCAAACCACATCCTATCTGCAACATCCCACCATCAGTCCCCCTGCAAATGAGCACAGGGAGCAAGCAAACTGTCTTACCGTGTCTCCAGGACCGAAGCAACAATCTTCAAACGTGGAAAGATTGTTGTGAAAGAACCTGCTCCTGACGTCACAAAGCTGTTTACATCCCCTCTCCCCTCTCCTCCTATTCTCTCTTTCACCTCCCGTCATCCGAGTGGATAGCTGCTGACATGCCATCCCATCCCGGCTGCTTTCTCCGCATTTGCTAAGGAGGAGGCAGCGAGGGAGGTCGAGAGTCAGCCAGCCCGACGAAGCAGCAGGAACTCTCACCTTGGTCCATGAGGACACGCTCAGCCCACAGGCAACGCACCAGGGAGACGTCTGGTGTCGATCCTTTCCTTCCCTGCATCCTACCCCGTCACCTCCTCCCCTCTCCCTCTATCCTTCCCGCTCACCTGGCAACGACGGTGATCTCGAAGTACCTCACGGGCAGCAAGTCGAGGATCATCTCCCTCGGCGTCAAGTCCGAGTCCTGCGGCTTGCTGGTGGAGCTCATGACCTGCCTCTCAGCCGCCCGCGTCCTCCCTCCCGCCGATCGCTCTGCCCTCTGGTGCACCCAGGAGGAATCTTTCCAAGGCTCCGACAACTCCACTTCGTCGGCGAAGCTGACTACCTGAGGAGAGGTGAGACGGGGAGGCACAGGAGAGTGAGAGATGCCGACCGGTTGTAGAAGCCTTCGTCGAAGAGGAGGAGGAGGAGGAGGAGGAGGAGGAGGAGGAGGAGGAGGAGGAGGAGGAGGAGGGAGAAGCAACAGGTGAGCAACCGCAGACCTCGAGACAAACATGCACAAACCTTGGATCCTTCCAAGCTGATCGATACCACTCGGTCAACACTTCCGCAAACTCTTGTCTGCTGGTGTGATAAACAACGGTGTATCGGAGAGCAAGCTTAGTAGAACCTTTCTTTCAGCAACCTTCGCTTCTTCTTCTCTGCATCGTTGGGCTCTATCGCATCCGAACCATCGAACTGCAAGGGAAGCAGTCAGCCCTCCTGGCCCTGTCAAGGCTCTCAATCACCAGAAACTCATTGTATTCTAGGTACTGCTGGATCTGCTCAGGAACTCTGGCAGGAAAGAAAATCGTCAGAGGGTTGTGCGTCGAAATTTTCCTTTCTCTCACTCCGGATGCTTCCTGTAGGTCACGTGCCACGGCATCCCCGACCTCAGGGATCGGTCTCCTCCGATCGCACCGCAGTAGCGGATCATGAACTGGTGGATTGAAGGCGTTCAGAACGAGTTCATGGGGACTTCAGCCAGTGCCACCTCCTTGGTATACGGCTCTCGGCACACCCTGACGCGATTGCTGTAGTTCCTGTGTTGAGTTGAGTGACAAACAATGCTCCGGTCCTGAGCTCACATGAAGTAGTCTCCCCTGGTCGAGACTCCACTAGGTTGCGTGAAGACATTGGAGACCATCTCGACTTGCTGCCATGGTCGTCAGCGGCGCCCCACGGAACTCACATGTAGAGCAAATGGAATGAGATTGTGACATCAGGATGGTGATGATAAGAGAGAGAGTTGGAACATGAGGCGACAGAAGGGAGCGAAGTGGTTTTGACGAGACAGGAAGCAAAAGCTGCGAAAAAAGATCAGGAATGCATGTCATTACATGCAACAGCCGTGCTACGTCGCGCCATCCCCCAAGACTTTCTCGCAGCTGCCAAAATCTTCATAAAACTCGGAGGATGTGTACAAGGGAATCACCGTGATACGAGAACCAAAGCGAAAGACATGGTTCAAGGTTGGTAGGTGAATGCATAGAATCTACAGCAAGTCAGCTCCAGGCAAACTTGTGGTGATCACACAGCGGCTAAACGAGTGATCGGCATGCACGGAAGACAGAACAAACAAGAAGTATGATCGCTGTCAAAGTCTATACAAGCAACCCTCACCTTCCAAATGGCATCCTGCATGAACATGGCATTGAATACTTTGCATGTTCCCGCCAGGAGCGGAACGACGGCCAAGGAGGAGGAGAGCTCAAATCCTTTCAAAAGCTTCTTGTGAAAGGGGAAGGTGAGATGGTGCAATATGACGATCAGACTCTCTTCAGGAAGGTCTGGCAGCAGGATGGTGGGCAGCTCAGGGACCGTGTGCTTTGTCGAGCTGGTGCTCCTTGTGGAGCGCTTTGCGCCACCCCTCCCCATGGTGTCTGTTGCGACGGAAGGATCTCAACAAGTTTCAAGGGCTTCACGGTGAGGATCAAGATGGAGGGGGGATGGAGAGCTGCGGTCACAGCGAGTCAGGGGAACTGCGCGACTGAGAAAACAAGTCGAGGGAAACGCCATTCAATTGAGGTGCTTGACGTTTGACATGTGCAAGGTTGCAACAGCATGCAGGTTGAACATGGTTGTGACGCAGGAAGTGGAGCAGGAGCAGAAGCAATATTATGACGAGGTGGAGGTGGTGGTGAAGGTGGAGCAGGAGCAGGAGCAGGAGCAGGAGGATGAGGAGACCGATGAGGAGCAGCTAGATGAGGTGGTAGATGATGAGGAGGTGGAGGAGATAGTGGAGGAGGAGATAGAGGAGGAGATAGAGGAGGAGGCGGAGGAGGAGATAGAGGAGGAGGAGATAGATGAGGTGGTGGTGGAATAGAGGAGGACTTAGAGGAGGAGATAGAGAAGGCGGAGGAGGAGGAGGAGATAGAGGAGGAGGTAGAGGAGGAGGAGATAGAGGAGGAGGAGGAGGAGGAGGAGGAGGAGGAGGAGGAGGATGCGCAGGGAAAGTGGGGAGAGCTGCTGCCTAACACTCATTGAGCCGCAATCAACATCATGATCAACATCAACATGTCACCCTGAGTGAATTTTGAGTAGCTATCCCGGCGTATACCGTACCGTCCGGTCGGGCCAGGCAGCGCCGCGGCCGGGCGGCGGCCCGCGGCCGCCGGGCGGGCGGCCGGGCCCGGCCCGGAGAGTCCCGGCCGCCGACCGTCGGACTCGCCGGATTCCGAAGTTCACTGACCATCGGAGCTCCGGGAGTCAAATCGTCGGACTCGGTGATTCGGACTCCGAGTGACTGTGACTCAGGACTTCGCTTCAAGCCTCCAAGGCTCCGCAAGTGACGGCACCGTGACTCCGGGGGCGGCCGGGCACGCGGCACTGCACTCGGGGCACGCGGCCGCGGCAACCGTTGAACCGTGAACCGTCACGGGCCCGGGGTGAACAGCCGGCGGCGTGCCACTGCATGATGCTGCGGCTTAGTGAAGATCCGCTGAGCCTACTACGTCGAGGAGGCTTGACCGCCCGGTACTAGTACTACTGAGTGACGGCGCCGCCGCGCCGGCCCGGGATGAAGGCCGCTAGTACCCCCGGGTCGCTGGCACCCGGTGATCCCCTCAGGGGCCTGCCCGGGCCGCGCCGGGCCTATCACCGGATTAAATAAATTGATTTAGCTGGCAGAGTTTCTTCTCCGACAACTGCCCGGGATGGCGGGAGACGAGCGGGGGGAGGGACTGGAGGAGCGATGCACGGAGAGAGGCATGTTCTACCGCGTCTCCCGCTCCAACACTCCCGTGATGGACTTCGACTCGAGGCTGTCCTTGTCCAAACTGCGATCTCACTTCCAATCCCCTAGCGCTACTCCCCGCACCATGGTGACGACGAGCAGGTCGGTAGACAATACAGACGTTTCCAACGGAGATACCTTGAGGAGGAAGACTCTTGTACCGAAGCTCGACACGACGAGGTTCGATTGGATCAACAGCCGTGAGAACCATGAGCATTGAGATGCTCTGCTGTCGTTGACTTCATTCAAGAGCTGGAGGGTCTGAGATACAAACACCTACGGCATCTCCCCGTGACGACTCGCCGATGGATGGTATGGCGGATGGAATCAGCATACTTTCTATGACTCTACCCGTGTCAGGAATGGAAAAATACAAACGATCGGCCGCAGACGGCAAGATCCTCAAGTAGACAAGAGGAGCTACGGTTGTGGTCTGACCTGAATCGCAGGGCAGTCCCAACCAACAACAAGTCGAGCAGAGGCAGTAAAAGTCTAGCGATGCGACGAGATGACGCTTGTTTCAGATGAAGACAGCTCGATCTGATGGGTCTTCCTTGTTGCATTACGAGCAGAGGAAGATAAAGCTGAGCAACAACATCGTTGAGAAGGTAAATTGGGGAGAGCAAAGAAGTCTCTTTACGCGTACGCCTCGATCAGTTTCAGATGGAGATCGAGGAGTTGGAGAGGAAGATGAATGCTCTCATGGACGAGTCTGACGCCTGTTCCATGCCAATCATCGTGTTGACGACTTGATAGGAGGAACGTGTTGGAAGAGAAATGCATTTCCCTGCAGGGTGTGCTCAAGGTCAAGGACGACGAAGTGATTGTATGCCTTGCAGGAACTGAGTTGCTGTCTGCTTGTGATGTCGATCACTAGGAATTAACAAGACTCAACAAGAAGATCTTGTTCATGCTCGGTAGACGTGAAGGGAGAGGGGCAAGCTGTTGTCTTGATCGCGTTGTAAAAGGGATGAGAGAAGGAGAAATTGCGGACCTGTACACTCGCATCGAGAAGAATGAAGTGATGCTGTTCCGACAGAGATTGTGATCTTCATCATAACGTCATCGCAGGACGATCTTCTCTTCTTCGAGCCTGCTCCAGGGTCAGCAGCTCGTTCAAGTTCACCATATTTCAACGACATCGATTACAGGTACGAGGCCCTCAACTGCGTCGATGGCATGACAGGAACATGTTAGTGCAAAGAAGATGAACAAGGACTTGGTCGATCTCGAAAGAGATCTCCAAGTCAAGATCAGATACAGTGACAGGATGCAAACGCTCGTCTCAAACGCTGCTGACCTGGCGAGGCAGCGGGTAGAGTTTGAGGCGGCGAATCGTCCGGTGAGCTGCTAGGGGCAAAGGACTTCACTGACACGCGATCCATCCAGACCTTTGCAGAGGCGCAGAGTCAGACAGTCTGCGACGCCAAGGACGTTGAGGTGTTTGACGTCTGATCGAGTCTCGTTGGACTGAACGTGTGTGATGAAGATGCTGTTTGCCGTGGAGGAAGTGACGAGTCAATCCGAAGATCCGGAAGATGTCAGCACTTGTTTGTTTCTAGTCCTGCCAGCTGATTGAAAGCTTCTCAGATGATGAACTTGATTCGAAAAGAACATCAGTCTAGACGCTTTCACGCTGGCGTTCCGCGAGCCTTCAGGGTATGATGGAAGAGCTCGTTCCGGTGATTGAGATTGCATGTCAGAATGTGGTCATGGATTCAAGATCGTGGTTTGCTCAAAGGGTGAGTAGCTGCTGTCTTTTCTGATGTGAAAGTTCCAGTTCTAGGAAGATGTAATCTTATCCACACAGGATGCTCGGGAGGCAACGATAAAGATGAAGAAGGAACAACTCGACGCACAGATCATGGTCTACTACTTCACCAAGGTCCCTGACGGCTCTGCAACATGTCGTGACATTCACAAAAACTCAACCAGAGAGATTGCGACGTCAACGACGAGCTCTTGGGCAAAGACAAGTCGTCTTTAACGGGTTGTGCTGCGCCGGCAACTTGGCAGTGGGGCTGAGTGACTATGATCGTTGCAGACTTTCTGCTTGAATATCACTTGTACAGGAGCGACAGCAAGGCAGATTGTGATTTAGAGCTGATGGATCTGATCAATCTGCTGAGACATGTTGGACCTGTCACCCTCCCACGACGTGCTTACTCTGATGCAGTTCACCCGCCCGGACGAGCACGCCCGAGTCTCTCATGCTCGCATCTTCGCGCGGTTGAGTGGGATGAGGTAGGAGGAGGAGGAGGAGGAGGAGGAGGAGGAGGAGGAGGAGGAGGTGATAGTCCGCAGCTTGTCGGGGAAGGAGGGGACTGCTCTGCCGCAAGAGACTCTTGAGTTCGTTCTGGATGTTGTGTACTTCCTGCACGAGTTCTATGGGGAGCAGGTGGCGGGTCTGATGTGGAGGTGTGAGCGGTGATGGTGGCGAGTAGATGAGACGGGCTGCCATGTCTGCAAGGCAGAGGGCAGAGACGAAGGCGCTGAAGGATGTAGAGATCTTTGCCAACAGGACGAGGAAGGTCTCTCCCGCTAGCAATCTCTTCGTGGCAGCGTACAAGGAGAAGGAGAAGATCATGTTCAAGAAATCCTTGGTGAAGTCATCGAGCCCGGTGCTTCTCCTCGCCCTCAAGGCCGGCAGGTGTGCCGGGTGGTCAAGGAGGCCCTGCTGCTGAGGGCGAACATCGTCTGGAGCCAAGGGGACAACCTCTCGTTCCATGAGGCGAACAGGTCCCGGCTAGAAAGTCTCGACGTTACTCACGGTCGAGCTGCAGGCTGATGAACTTGGAGCAGGCGCTTGATTTCTCCATCTCTCATTACGAAGCTGTGCAAACCTTTGCCAGACCGCAAGGCTAGACTCACTTGTTGTGCAGGTGAGGACGATGAGAAGAAGGGCTCTGATGGATAAGTACAAGAACTACATGTACATCTGCTCTTCACTTGCACAAGAACCATGATGAGCTCGTGGTTCAGCGATGGAGAGGGGGTGATAACATGCAAACAATTCCATTCAATCATGCAGGAGATCGACAACGAGGTCCCCGAGGCTCAAGTACCGACAGCTGCTTGCGTTGCAGCTCCTTGCTCAACTTCCTGCCGCAGATTGATCGAATGTTCCGCAAGATAGCAGTGGAGTCAGGGCCGACCAACTTGATAGATGCTGAGGTGTCGCCCCTTTCTTGACCTCAACCGCCAGTCATTCTTCTCCTGTCATGGTAGGTCTTCTGTGATGTGCTGCAAGAGAACAAGTTCGACCGACCGGCAGAGATCGGAGTCAAGGTTCTCCTGCTGCTGCTCCTCGTTCTCTTCTTCCTCTCCTCTCCTCTCCTCTCCTCTCCTCTCCTCTCTCCTCTCCTCTCCTCTCCTCTCCTCTCCTCTCCTCTCCTCTCCTCTCCTCTCCTCTCCTCTCCTCTCCTCTCTTCTCTCCTCTCCTCTCCTCTCCTCTCCTTGACTGCTCCTGTTGTCAGGTGGTCAACCCGTATGTGTATACCCGGAAGCAGCCCGTGGAAGTTGTTGAAACTGAGAAAGTGACTGCGAAGAAGAAGGGGAAGGGAAAGACCAAGGTGAGATGTTGATCTTGTACGCACATGACATGATCTCGTCGTAGGTTAAGGAGAAAACGGCGGAGGAGCAAGATGAAGTTCATGCAGGGGTGAGGAAGGAGATGCGAGTTTCATGCTGTTGATGTGTGAGTCTGATGACTCAGGAAGAGACCGTGACGTGAAGAGCTGCCATGTTGTTTGCACCAAGACAAGATGGGGAATAACAGTTGTGTTGTAAGTTGCATGAAACATTCACTTGTCAACCAATCATGTCAACAAACAACATTTTCCTTCGATCAAAGTTTGCCGTCCTTTGTCACGATCTTCTCATAAATGTGCGGGAAAGCATCGTCGGCATTGTACCTGCGAGGAAACATCTCAGTTGTCTGCCTCCCTCCTCCATCCACGTTAAAATAAACTGATCCTCCTCCTCCTACCTCCTCCTCCTCTTCCCCATCCCCCCCCATGTTCTTCCTCCTCTTCCTCCCACCTCCTGCATTAGAAGGCTGACATAATGAACTGGAAGGCCTATGGCTCATTGCGAGTGTGGGACACGGACGTTCACATCTGTCAGTATGTGAAACCCGCTCTCCGGGGTATCGGGGGAGTGATCAAGAGCAGGTGGGGAGATTTCAGAGTAACAGAAAGGCGGTTGGAGGATAACTCTTGCGCTGAAATTACGGACCTGTCATGCCAAGTGAAAGGAGAGCGAGGGAAGTTCCTGAAGTTTGTGCTGTACAAAGCGGGAAGGGATACCTTCGAGATGGTCAGGA
>NW_005434664.1:896284-930092 GCF_000315625.1 Guillardia theta CCMP2712
ACAGCCCGACGATGAAGGAGTAGATCTTCTCAGATCGTCGTCCAGATAAGCACGACCCTCCTCCCATCGACGATGAGGGCTATGATGTGGTGGATGAGGACGACGAGCAGGAGGAGGAGGAGGAGGAGGAGGAGGGAGTGGGGGAAAGTAGACGAGGTAGAGGCCAAGGAGGGAGGAGGGAGGAGGCGACTTGACCTGCCGCGATCATGGCGGAACAAGTAATCTTCGAGAGGGATGACCTCCGAGCACACGCGAGGGTCTCGAATCATTTCGCTCCTCTGACAAAGAATGTCAGTTGTCTCCTTCTACCCCTTCCTACTCTCTCCCTCCCCGCAACCTTCCTCCTCTGCACTCCCTCTTCATTCACTGCCTCTCTTCCCCTATCCACTCCTCCTCTTCGTCCTTTCCCCTCCTTGCCGACCCTTCTCCTCCCCTTCCCATCCTCCTCCTCCCTCTTCAATCTCCGCTGCCAGTTCTTTCACACCTTCTTCTGCACGTGGCGGAAGTACCATGGGTGGTAAAACTTGTCCAACCGCCGAACCTCTCCGAAGATTCCTGGGCCGACATGAGCGTTTCCTCCTCCTCCTCCTCCTCCTCCTCCTCCTCCTCCTCGATCATAGCGGTCAGACCTGACTCGGCGGATCCTTTGTCAATCATCCTCCCCTCACACGCCACGAGGCTGGAGGAGCTGAAGCCAATGCCCTGGGAAAGAAGCAATGCGTAAGAGAGGAGGGGAGGGGAGGAGAAAGTTAAGGGGAAGGGGAGAGGAGGAGGGAGAGGTGGGAGGGAAGCGGAGAGGAGGAGGAGGAGGGGAAGGGAGAAGGGGGAGGTGGGAGGGAAGAGGAGGGGAGGGGAGGGGAGGATAAAGGTAAGGGGAAGGGGAGAGGAGGAGGGGGAGGTGGGAGGGAACCAATAGTCACCTCGAGGAAGTCAAGCTCTTCTCTCTTCTCTCCAGTTGCTAGATGAAGTGCAAACTCAAGGACCTGTCGAGTCGTCAGAAGAAAATGAAGCCGGAAGACGAGAGCATGTTGTTGTTGTTGTTGTTGTTGTTGATGATGATGATGATGATGATGATGATGATGATGATGATGATGATGACGATGACGATGACGATGACGATGACGATGACGATGATGATGACGATGACGATGACGATGACGATGACAACTTCTCACATTGTCGAAGTGTTCGTAGCTCATGGCAACAAACGGCTCAGCACGAACGAGTTTGATGGTCACGGCTGTGATGACGCCCAGGGTCCCGTAAGAGCCAGGGAGAGCGAAGAAGAGGTCGGAGAACTGAAACGCTCAAGTCAGACACCAAGTATTACGAATGTCCCCCTCAAATTTGAAAAACTCCTCCTTGAGATTGAAGATCCTCTCGTTGATTTGATGATTTGAGGACCCCCACCATGAAAACAAGAGCCCTTTCTTCTCACCTCGTTGTCTGCTGTCGCTGTCACGATGTTCCCATCTCCCAGCACAACCTCCATCCCTGCGATCTGCTGCCCTTTAGAAGTTTGCGCCTCCTGCTCCTGCTCCAGCTCCAGCTCCAGCTCCTGCTCCTGCTCCAGCTCCTGCTCCAGCTCCTGCTCCTGCTCCCCCCCTCTACCCGCCACTCAATTCGTTCCTGCTCCTGCGGCTCCCCCTCCCTCGTCTCCGTACTCCTCTGCCCCCTCTTCTGCCTCTTCTGCTTATTGCCAATCTGCCTCCTCCTCTTGCTCCCCTCTTGCTCCCCCTCCCGGTCGCTTCAGCTATTCGTTCTTTCCATCGCCCTCGCCTCCTCTTCCTCCTCCTCCTCTTTCATACCGAATCATGGAAGAAGCCATGGCGGAAGCTTCCAGACTCTCCTGCGATCCCTGCGATCGCTCCCCCTACCGTGATGTGCCGAAACTAACAGCAAAACAGTCATTTCTTCGATCAAACCGTAGTCTCCTCCTCTTGTCCCTTCCATCCTCCCTCTCCCCTTCCTCCTGCTCCTCCTCCCACCTCGGGCACCACAGGAGGAACAACTCCATAAGGGAGAGTAGCGCGAACCTGACGAATGCTGTCAGACTAGAAACCACAGACGGAAAGCAGGAGAGAAGATAAGGAAGAGGAAAGAGAAGAGCAAAGGGAGCATCAGCATTAGAAAAGAAGATGAAGGAGGAGACGAGCAGAGACAGCAAAAGGCACGAGGGGAAAGAAAACGAAAACATCCAAGGAGGCAGGGTGAGGGGAGCATGGGGGAACGGAACCAGGGACTGCATCGTGACTCGTGGCTCAACGAGGGCTAGCCAGCCGTCCTCCGTCTCCTGCACGCCGATGACTCCGTCCATACCCAGCAGGTCAACTTGAAGGGTCCCATCCTTGTAGGACGAGTCGCGCGGGCAGTGCGACTCGCCTCCTCGTCTCTTCATCGTGATGCGCTGGTCGGGCCTGCGCTTGCCCACCGCCTCTGCGATCCTGCGTACATCCTCCGAGTGCTGCTCTAGAGATTTCCTCTTCACTCCACTCCCCTCCTCCTCCTCCTCCTCCCTCAGGCTGGACGCCTTATCCCCTCCCTCCTCAAAGAGGCTCTTCCACGCCGCCGCCATTGCCGACACCGTCCCGCGCCTGCCGAAGGGGATGCCTTCCTTGCGGAAGTCTCGCTCCTCCTCTCCCGTCACCACCGCCATCGTTGCTCGCGCGATTCTTGCTACAGCTACGGCAGGGCTAGCCTGGCATGAGAGACCGGAGTGAGAAGAAGGCGGAACAAAGGTTGAGGAAGAGGAAGGGGGAGAAGCGATCATGGAGGGGGGGGAAATTTGATGTGGAAGAGAAAGCAAAGATAGAATGACCGGGTAACGGAGGGAACACTACATCGGAGAGAGGGGAAGGAACGAAGAGATGAGAGGGAGGAAGGGAAAGGTCGGTTCCAAAGGAGTGAAGAGGAGGGGGAGGGAGAGAGCGTGGGTTTCCAGGCATCACCGCGATACGAGCTGCATTGGTCACAACTTTCTTCGTCCTTGAAGTCTGACTGACAGTTGGGCTGGCACGTGTGGGACCATTCTCTGCCTTCAACTCGCTCTCCTCCTCGACCCTCGGGGGGTTCCCCTTGAACACTACCTCACCCGTCTCGTCATCGATGATCATGCAGAACTTCCCGTCGTCGGTCATCTCTGGTTGCCGTAGGATCCTTCCTCGCCACTCGAACACATCGGGGCGATCCTTAACAGGCTCGCTCTCCTTAAGGATAGAGCGCCAGATCTCTTGCTCGATCCCCTCCTCCACGGGGATCAGATCGTCCTCCTGTGAGGCCTCGGACGTCACGCTCCGGGTCCTCGACGGGTTCTCGCTCGTTCCCACATCCAAGTGCTCCTCAAGTATGCGCACCACCTGCTCCTTCCTCATCATCGCCGCCTGCTTGACAACATTCCTGCCATAGCGATCCATGGCCTCCGGATTTGCTCCCTTGCTCAGGAGAAGCTTCACCAGCTCAGCTGAGCCCGAGCAGGCAGCTTGCATCAACGCTGTTCTCCCGTTGTAAGTCTTGCCGATACCCTCCACGTCCGCCCCAGCTGCCAGCAGCATCACCGCCGCCTTCAGGTCCTGCTGCATCACTGCGAGCATGAGGGCAGTGCGCCCGAACTCGTCCGTCGCATCTGGACTCGCTCCCAGCTGCAGGATCATCTCGATCATGTCTTCTCCTCCTCCCAGCTGCACAGCCTTGCAGAGTGCGAAGTTGGCACTCACCACATCAGCCTGGATCATGTCTTGAATCACGAGCAGGTCGTTGAGCTTGATCGCGTTCTGCAGCTCCATGCTCACTGCATTCTGCTGTATGTCGTCTGTCTGGCCCGATCCTGGCCTGATCATCATGCTCGGCATCGATGATCTCCTGACGCGCAGACCTCTTGGAGTCGGAGCTGGAGGGCGAGGACGAACGGCAGCCGCACGGTGTACTGGCGAACTGATCCGCAGGCCAGCTGGCGCGAAGGAGGAGACACTGTGGCAGGATAGGAAGACCACGGCCGTTACCACCAGAAAATCTCTTCCTCTCGACATGATTGAGAGTCTCGGTCGCTGCATCCTCTTCATCGGGACCCCGCCGCTCGAGCCTTCCATGGCAGCGAGTGGCTTCAGGTCGGCAGCTAGGTCACTCGAGCAGAACCTGGAGCGAGCAGAGCAGGAAGACAGGAGGCTTCCTTCAGAAGGAGAGCGGAGAATCCATGATGTCTCAGCATGATCCTTCCCCCGTCGCGCTTCCTCCTCCTCGCACCTTGCGCGCGCCTCTCCCGCCATGTTGGGCGTCGCCCCGACGGGCCTGTGAGTAACAAAATATTTAGTTAATCTGTTTTCAGTAGTTAATCCACTATGGTCATAATTACTCACTGAATGAGGTTGGCCTGGCACGCCGTGCGGCAGTGACGACCCGGCCCGGCCCGGCGAACCCGGCCCGCCGGGCCGGCGTTGAGCGCCGGGCGGCCGGGCGGCGGCGGCCGGTCAACCCGGTGACCGGACGGACCGGGGTTCACGCCCCGTGCCGGGCGGCCGGCCGCGCCGGGGGGCCCTCAGGGCCTGCGCACTGCCGCCGTGCGACGGTCGGACTGTGACCGTCGGACTCGTCCGTCAACCATTGAACCCGGCGCGCGGCGCGCGGCGGGGGACTTGCCAGTGAGAGTCCTGCGCGCAGCCTGGCAAGTTAAGTGAAGGTATCCGTTACTAAGTTTGGGGGACAGCAGTCGGCAGGATTGGGTTTGGTTCTCGCTGTCACACAGTGTCTTTCTCTTCGGGGCTCGCCAGTGTCAGGGTCAAGCCTCCTCATCTCCTGATTGTCCTCGTACTGATTTTCAACTTAACTTTGAGTAAAGAACCGCTCAACGGCAAAAAATTGTACCGAGGAGGAACTAGATGAGTAATCATTCATTGAATTCCGCAGCCTGCAGTGCGGCCAGACTCTTCGGCGGGCGGCTTGACGAGCTTCGAGCCTCGGGCAACAAACTCGCCCACCCCTCATTTCTCACCATGAACGAACCGGTGGTCATCTCAGGATCTCAACTCCTTAGAGGGCCAGGGGTACTTTTTCGGCATGAAAACAGGGGTAGCACATTGATGTCCAACGGCATTTTCTATTGGTACAAATTTTACAATAATCCAGTACAAATATATTTTATATTGTTACGATGTTTTAAAATATAATTTTATATGTGTACAGGAAATTATGACTACCCCTGTGTTTATCAGACTTTGTCGTGTCAAAGGTAGGGTGGGGGTGGGGCAAGGGGGGGGGCGAGGGGAAAGGAAATATAGGAGCAGCCAAGACGGTGCTTACCAAAGGAAACCTCATCCTCCTCTGCTCTACCTCTTTCTAGAGTTCAACCACTCTTCGCTCTACAGCTGTTCTTTGCTCATTGCCTTGCTTGCTATTCTTCTTTGATCTATTCGATCCTGCAAACAGTACATCACTACTTGTTTTCCCAGTTGCTTTTTGAGAATGTGTGCACACGTTTCTGCTCCAAAGACGCCCAAGGCTCAGAGGTCTCCACAGGGAGATCGCTTCATCCCCAAGAGAAGTGCCATGGATGGTGAAATGGCCTTCTTCAACTTGTGTGCTAATGAAAACTCAAACCCTCAAACCCCGAGTTCGGCCAAGAAGACGCCAGGTAAGGATCAGTACAAGTCGACACTGGCAGACTCGATGGGAATGGGACAGACCAACAAGCCTCACAAGATTCTGACGTTGCAGGCCGATGCCCCCAAGCCACCTGAAGGACACTTGAACAGTCAGCGAGTGCTGTACACGCAGAACAAGGTAAGTGACATGAAGAAGAAGGTGAGCATGCGGTATATCCCCCAGGCGCCAGAGAAGATCCTTGATGCTCCCGAGCTGATGGATGACTACTACCTCAACCTGCTCGACTGGTCCAGCACCAACATCCTCGCGGTCGCTCTCTCGCAGACCGTCTACCTCTGGAACGCGTCCACTGGCTCCATCGAAGAGCTCTGCACCACGCAAGGAGAGGACGACTACATCACCTCGGTTGCGTGGGTGCAGGACGGCAACTACATCGGAGTCGGGACGAACAACCAGGAGGTTCAGATCTGGGACGTGGGCGGCATGCGACAGATTCGCACGATGAAGGGGCACAGAGGGAGGGTGTCGTCACTGGCCTGGAACAGTCACATCCTGAGCAGCGGAAGCAGAGACAGCTCCATCATCCACCATGACGTGCGCATTGCTCAGCACGTGACGGCCAGGCTGGAAGGAGCTCACACGCAGGAAGTTTGCGGGCTCAAGTGGTCGTGCAACGGGCAGCAGTTGGCCTCTGGCGGCAACGACAACATCCTCAACGTGTGGGACATGGGGCAGACCACGCCACGTCATCAGATCTGTCACCACCAGGCTGCCGTGAAGGCGCTTGCCTGGTGCCCTCATCAGGTAACAAGGCTGTTCCTCTCCTTCCCTCCATCCCTCCTGTTCTTCTCAACAGCTGAGCCCTTCCCATGCTGAGCCCTTCCCATCCCCCCTTCTTCCTGCCCCTTGTTCTCGTCATGATCAAGTTGGCAGGCGAACCTCTTGGCGTCGGGAGGAGGGACGGCAGACAGGAAGATCTGCTTCTGGAACACGACGACAGGAGCCCTGCTGCAGGAGGTCGACACTAACTCGCAGGTATGCTCCCTCATGTGGTCCAAGCACGAGAAGGAGATCCTCTCCTCGCACGGCTTCACGCAGAACCAGTTGACCCTCTGGAAGTATCCTTCCATGGTCAAGGTTGCGGAGCTCACCGGACACCAGGTCAGTGTCTTTGTCCTCGTCCTCGTCCTCGTCCTCGTCCTCGTCCTCGTTCTCCTCTCCTTTCTCCCTCCTTTCCCTCCCTACTGCAACAATGCTCCCTCCCCCTCTTTCTCCTCCTCCTTCTCCTCCTCCTCCTCCTTCTAGATCTGACCATGATACAGAGCCGCGTTCTTCATCTTGCCTGCTCGCCGGACGGCAACACGGTTGTGTCAGGAGCGGCAGATGAGACTTTGCGCTTCTGGAAAGTGTTTGGCAACGACAGCTCGAAGCTGGACAAGAGCAAGGCTTCGTTCCAGAGCGCCTCGCTCGCTCGCGCCTCATCGATCAGGTAAGTATTTGTTTCTTGTTTGCTAACATGGTTCAGCCTGTCTTGGTTGTTCTCGTCAACATTTTTTGGCTGTTTCTGCTGAGATTGAGCTGGTTCATAGCCAGCGCAGCCTATCAAGTCAAGAAGGATACCAACGAAGTGAGTGGTAGTTGAAATGATTCATATACAAGAAAAGGGAATAAAGAAACACGTGACGATGATAACTTGTACTTCTATCATATGACCTTCAAGGTCTTGGTGATCTGATCGACCTGCTTGACGATCTTCGACCGTCTCAGCTTGGATTTAGAGATCTCTTCTTCGATGCTCACCACGTCCCTCCATGCGAAGAGACGCATGAACTCGATGAGGTCAATCTTCCCGTCTGCTGACACGCTACACCCCAGCTGCATCAGGTCCACGTCTTCCATTCTCAGCTTCTGGAAGCCTCTTCGCAGCTCTGCCTGGGTCACCACAAAGTCTCCGTTGTTGTCGAGAAACGTGAAGGCGTCAGTCACCCGGTCGAACACAGCCTGCAGCCGCTTCTGGATCGTTGCATGCTTCCCGGTCAGCTGGTGTCGAGCTCGGATCGCCACGGGCCCCGCGCGTCTCTGCTCGGGGTTGATGTGCATGGCGGCCTTGAGGAGCTTCTTGTTGTTGGTCTCCTTCCTGCTCTTGTTGGCCCGCGCGATCGCCTGGAGCCTGACGATCTTCTTCATGTCTCTGTCATCGAACTCCGACTTTCCCTCCATCTCCAGCAGCTGACTCGCCAGTCGCTCTCGCCGATGCTTCTTCCTCGCCTGCATTCCCCGCATCCTCTTCTGGATCAGCGTGGCCGCCAGCTTGTGCTTCGACTCGTGCATGATCGTCGCGCTCTCCATGTAGCAGTCCTGCAGCCGAGACATGAAGTCCTTGAACTGAGCGAACGTGAGCTCGTGGGTGTCGTTGGTCCCCTCGCTCCCTCCTCCAAGGTTCCTCCTCCTCGCCGACTGCCTGAACGACCTGACGACGTCCGTCTTGCTCAGGCAGCTGGGGATGAGGTGGTAGTGCTCGACCAGGTTGATCGCCTCCCCGAGGCTCATGGTGGTCAGTCGACCTGACGTCACTCCCATCGCTGTCTCGTCGCTGTTGAAGCTGTTGAAGAGCTTCTCGTTCACCTGCAGCCGCACGTCCCCGAACACAACCTGCAGCTCTTCCTCCTCCTCCTCCTCCTCCTCCTCCTCCTCGCTCGCAGACGTGATCCCGTCGTCAGACGCCATCTCCACCTCCTTCTCATACACGCTCTTGGCCCGCGTCATTCGCCCCGTGCTCGCGCTCGAGGACGTGCGGCCGACCTTGACGTGCGGGAGCTGGTCGAGAGGGACGAGGAGATGCTGGTCTGCTGCTGAGCCCCTGCTGGGAAGGGTTCGAAACTTCATCCTGATTCCCTGCCGCACTGGAGCCACAGAGGTCAGCAAGGCCAGAGAGAGAAAGGGAGGAAGGAGAAAGGAGGAAGGAGGAAGGAGGAAGGAGGAGGGAGGAGGGAGGACGAGTGGGCAGTCACCTGAACGACGATTGAGGGAGATGATATTCCGGACTGACTTGTCGAAACTGTCGGAGAAGGGGAGGATGGCTCGAAAAAGCGACTGAACTTTGTCCACCTCGAAGGTGAGACCGCTCCTGAAGAGAATCTCCTGCACCTGCTCCAGCGTAGCCCCGTACGAATCCTGCAGTATGACCTCCAGCACAGCCTTGAGCAGCGCAGAGCCGAACATGCCCTCCATCCGGCTCAGCAGGTCGTCCGACACGATCTCGCTGGTGTTGGACTTGAGCTGGCGCAAGGACAGGGGATGGATCTTGAGCTTGATGTAGGACTCGATGCAAGCTGCGAGGCTGCGAAGGTAGAGCGGGTTGTCAGCCTGCGCTCGACCGAGGATGGGCTTCAGGTCCTGGGTGATCTTCCTGGCCCCGGTGGACAAGAGCATGCGCTGGAAGATGACTCTCTTCTCCGTGTCGTTGAGGGGCGGCAGAACGATGTGGGCGAGAGGGTTGGGATGTTTCAGCCCTCGGAGGCTCTCGGCACAGGGGTTCTTGCTGTCCACTGTGAAGAGGACGAGGAGGGAGCCCTTGCAGATCGCCACGAGCCGGCAGATCAACTCTCTCTCCTCCTCGTCCAGCCCGTCCAGGATCAAGAGGAGTTTCTGCCGGGTGGTCAGCACCAAAGGGAGGAGGAAGGGAGGTCTCACGGAGTTGACGTCTCGATACCTCGCAAGCTCCGCCACCCTGTCTCGCAGGATCTCCTGGCAGGGCGTTCAGACACGCCTCGATGCGAGTCAGCGGCTACCTCAAGACGCTTCCAGCTAGCAGGGAAGATGTCTTGCTCGTCGAGCACAGCAGAGCAGAGGTAGGAGAGGACGTCTTTGGTGGTGTGCCAGACCTGCAGTCCAGGTAAGGGCGGGGAGAGGGAGGAGCTGAGAAAATGTACCATCTTGAAGAAGTAGATCATCTTGAAGTTCTGCTCGTCGAAGATCGCAAAGTCCTGCTGCACAACCCTTGCTAGGATGTCGTCGTCGTTCTTCAGCAGGACGTCAGCTGGGGGATGGCTGTCGTCGTGCACTTTCAGCTCGCTCTCGCTGCCCACGTTGAGGTTGGTCAGCACTTGCTTCACCATCTCCGGTGTGCCCGGCCGGTTCTTGGACAGCGAGAAGTTCATGGCAGCGACGATGCCGAGGGTGGCGCTTTGGAGCTTGCTGGGCCGCTTCTCCTCCTTGGCGTCTGCGGCGAGGTGACTCTTGAAGGCGCTGGGCTTGAGGACTTGGACGAACTTGGCGAGGAGGGAGGACTTGCCGCTGCCATGCTCGCCCGTCAGGTACGACACCAGCACTCCCTGCAGGAAGAGGCACTGGAAGAGCCTCCTCAACGTCTGCACTTGGCTGCCGTTGTCAGCAAACACCAGCGGCTGAACGTAGGACATGACAATCTGCTCCTGCCGCGCCTGCTCCGTCAAGAGTCTGTTCACTGCCACCTTCGAGCGCGAGCAGGGGAAGCGCTGGCGAAGAACGTTCCAGAGCCGCGAGAAGACAGTCATGCCGAACTCCTCCATGCCCACCAGGCTCACGTGCTTGCAGCTCTTCCTGGCATCAGTGGAAGACACGTCTTGGTTGGGAGCGTAGGAGTGGAACCTCGGGGAGTAGTGGACGACGTTGGGACTGGCGGTCTTGTTGAGGAGGCTCTTGAACTTATGGTTCTTGCCCATGGCCGTCTCGTCTCGCTCTATGAAGTACTCGCGCACCTGCGGCGGCACCTGGGCCTGGAACTCCGGGTCCGAGAGGAAGGCGTTGTCTCTGATGCAGATGAGCGAGTCGTTGGGCCTCTCGAACGTCCAGCCGCGCAGCTCGTTGAACTCACCGTGAAGGCCTGCAGGAGCATCAGACGAGGGACTGAGAGGAGGGACTTCACCGCATCGGGTCTCGAGCTCTTGCACAGACACTCCTTTCCTGACGGCCTCCATCATCTTGCTGAAGTCACCCTGCTTCAAGAGTGAAGATCGCTCCAGCCTCCTCGTGTCCCTGCTGTCCACGATCCTCCCTCTCTTCTCCCCGATCAGCGACACCATCAGGCACTGCTTCATCTTCCTCGCCCTGCTGTCGAAGTTCCTCACGCTGCAGGAGAGGAGGGTCTCCAGTCTCTGGATGATGTCGTCTCGGTTCCCGTGCACCATGGAGGAGGACAGATCCTTCCACTGCAGTCGCAGCCGCAGGTCCAGGCACTTGATGGCCAGAGCTGGGAAGACGTACCGGTTAAGGAACTCCCGCTCAGCATGCATGTCGTCCAGGTTGCTGCTGAGGTAGATGTCAACCGTATCCCAAGACCCGTCGACGTCTTGGAAGGATTGGCCGAGGATGAAGCTCGTCTGAATGAGGCTGCTCTCCTCGTCGCGGATCTGGGAGACTACAGTCTCCAGCATCTTGGACGGCATCACCTTCCTCTGCGACTGCTTCGTCGAGAACCGAAACTGCAGGTCCAGCGTCGCCTTGCGCAGCATCGGATTCCCGTCCATCCCCGACGACTTCCAGGTGACAGGCTTCTTGGTGCCTACCTTGCAGATCTCGTAGGTGCGGGAGAACTTCTCGTCGTGCTTTGAGTGACACTCAGCTAAGACGTCCTCTACCGACACCACGATCTCCCCCAGCACGCTCTTCACGCCCTTGTCATGGCACAGCACCACAACCTCCTGGTTCACGTCATGAATTAGCAGATGCACGGCTTGTTCGAAGGACGGGTAAACAAAGTCTCCCCCGCTGTTGCTGACATGTCACAACATACAGGCTGCAACCTTCACCTCTACCTGAATTTTGCTTGATGAACATGTTCCTGTGACGATCGAAGGTTCCTTGAACCAACAGGGTCAGGAGATGTACAGGAGTGCTGAGCTGCTTACGATGATCCTGACTTGTTCTCTTGCCGATGAATACCTCTCAACTGCACTGTTACGATCGGTTCCGCAATGTTTGTGTGATCAGGTCGAGGCCAATTGTTTCCACGACTAATGTACACCTCGATCGCCTGCACCATAGTCATTATCTTCATCATCGTTGTCAATAATCGTTCTATCATCATCACCTCTATCATCATCATCGTAGTCGTTATCAACATCAACATCATCATCATCATCATCATCTCCATCATCATCATCTCCATCATCATCAACAACAACAACATAGTCATTATCATCTCCATCGTCGTCGTCGTCGTCATCATCGTCAGCATTGCTACCGATGTTACAAAGAAAGATTCGATTACATCTTACCTTGATGTATTCGCTGAATTTGATGAGAGCAACACCGTCGACGTTTCCTTTCGACCTGTCTGCTTCTGGGCATCTGATCTCCAAAATGTCTATAAGGTCTGAAGGAACCTGCGCCGCGTCTGCGATGTGAACACAAAGAGTTCGCTCGTACTCCCTACGAGGCTTCTCGTGGATCCAGGTCTTGTAGGGTATCGACACGGTGAGGAAGAGAAAGTCTTCCTTGTCCGACTCGTCCCATAGAGAGACGAGATCCAAGAATTCCCTCGTGTACTTGAGCGGGGAGTCGGGGACCTTGAGGTATGACCCCAGCTTAAGGATGCTCTCATTCTCGAGTGAGTACTTCTCCATCCCGCTCTTGTGCAGCAGCGATCGGGACGATTGAATCCTCTCCGTCAGCTTCTCCAGGGAAAATGAGAACTTGTGCGTCGTGTCGGCGTCAAAGAAGGAAGGAATGCCGTACTCTTGAGCTCGCATCAGCTGGATTTTGACGTGCACGTATCTCATCACATCGTCAACTAACAATTTTCTCCCTTCCAGCTTCTCCACGTTCTGCTTTGTTTCTTCAACTTTCCCAGACTGACCTTTGACCTTCTTCTTTCCCGATGGAGTTCGTGAAAGCTGCTCATATTGAGCAATCTCATCCGTGAGTTCGTCGTAAATTTGAGAAACGACGTCTTGAAAATAGCTCACAATTTCTTCACAATCGTGTTTGACAACATTTCGCTTGGAGGAATAAGCTGCCGTGAACAACATGCTCGGTTTCTCAAACAGCATACGAAAGTTGTCCCGGAGAAACTCCTTGTAGGCGACCAACCTTGAATCGAGAGCCGCGTCGCTCTCGATAGCAATCCAATGTCGCTGTAAGCAGCGTCAGACATGACATGAATCAACAAGAACAGGCAACCTCGTAGGTGTCGATGATAGACTGTATTCCGTTCTCAAGCAACTTTCTCCATAGAAAACGAAGATCACACATAATCAATTCGAAAGCTCGCCAATCGTGTTTGCTCGCAATGATTTCAGGAAGAACGATGTAAGCATTTGGTTCTGGAACACTCCATGAACAGTCGAAGTTGGGATCAGCTATGGAGATAGCATTTTGCTTGATCGCAACGTATATCTTGTACAGTAGCGACAAGTCCTTGGGCATCACAAGCGTGAAATGCAGGAGATGTTTCATTTCGTTCTCTTTCTTGGTAGATATCAAGGTCAAACTCGATCTTCGTGATCGCACCATGACTAATCATGCAAGCCGTTAGAGCGCTGTGAAGGAGGAGAAGCAGGGGCATCGGTCTCACCTTTCGTGCTCTTGCGATGCAGCCCGTCCAGGAAAGCCTTCTTCCTCTGCTCGAACGGGCTGTCGCCTCCAGCTGCAGAGTGCTTTCTTCCTTCGTGCCCTTGGAAGGGGAGGGCAGCAGCACTTGAGTCGGATGTATGGGAGGACAGGAGATGGGTCGATCCCCGACTTGACCCTTAGGCTGACTATCATGATGGTGGAAAACTTGATACAAGCAGATGCCCTTGCGCATGCGGAGGCTGAAGTAAGGAAGCTCATTCAAGGCAGTCCTCGCTCCTCCCGTCAGCCTGAAGGCGTCGAGGCTTCCACGAGGATATCGCCAACTGTGCTTGCCGACGCTTCCGGCGTCTCTGAGAGAGTCAGGCGAAGCCATCGCGTCGTTGACTTCAGTGCTCTCTCACTTGAGAGTCAGCGCTTTTCTTCCCGCCATCCTCGGCGTTACTGATGCAACCCACTGCCAGTCTGCTTTGGTGCCGCCAGGGACCCTGCGACCGGGCCATGGACGGTCCATCATGATTCTAACGGCTCCACCCCTCGTCCCAGCTCGCCTCAGAACTTTCAGTCATGTTACGGCGGATCGAATTACAGCCGGGCGGCCAGTAGTGTCACGCCGCCGGGGTGCCACCAACGGGCTCGGGCGGCCCGCCGACCGCCGGTCACCGTGACGGTGAACTCGAACTGAGCTGTGCCACCACTGGCTGTGACGGACGCCGCGGCCACGGTGACCGGCCCGGGCGACCGTACGGCCGGCGGTCCGATCACATGGTGATGAAGCGGGCCATCCGTGCCGCGCGGCGCGGCGTGCGGCAAAAAAATCCGAGTGTCGGTGACCGGCGGCGGCGGACTCCGGGTTCAGTGTCCTCGCGCCGCGGCGTCCGGGAGCCGGCAGTGCCGCCGGCCTGCGGGCCGGCCCCGGCGGCGGATGGCAAGTTCGCCGAGGCGGGCTTCTGTTCATATAAACAAATAGGGTCCCCACCCTATTGGACATCATCCCCCACCCCTGCACTTTCCCTAGTACTACCCAGGCTTGGAAAGAGAGCTCGAACCCCTTTCATGCGTCTACCCCCCTCTTCGAGGTGGGTCTTCTTACGCTTCGTCGTAAGAGAGGCGGCCCCCGATCAACTCGGACTCTCGTGACTGAGGACGTGAACCGAAAGGCTCTCCCGCTGGATGCCGGGGGTGGGGGTGGACAAGGAAGGGGTGTGCCTCCAAGAACAGGGTTGTGAGATGGAAAGGATGAAATTTCAGGGGTAGGGTAGTAGTTCCTAAAACACTGAAATGGTTGAGCGGGGACGAGGGTCAGGTTGAGATAGTGGAGAACGAACCCCCAAACCGGTCTATATCCGGGAGAGAGTCAGAGGGGTCCGGTGGTCCATGGCATAATTCACAACCAGGGAGGTGGGGTAGGACGGAATCACAGAGATTCACATAGCTTTTCTTACGTGACCCCCCACACAATCTAAAGGCCATTTTGACAAGAGTTCTTCAAAATGGTGAATTATCAACATTTATATCCAAATTGATACATTTAATTTTAAATATCCCAACAAAAAAGTGATGACAGGTTCTGATTAGAAGGTGTGTTGGAAAACTAGCATGTGAGGTCGCTAGCCTGTGTGGGTAGGGGTGAATATTGGGAACAAGGGGGGGTTAAGTACGTACTCACTTCTTGAGGGGTGGGGGTTCAAGCTTGGATGAACAGAAAGTTTGTGGTTCACGGTTGGGGTGAACACCAAGAGCGAGGTCGAGGGGTGGGGTAGTAGGATTTGATCGGGGTGTGACCACCTCATATTTCTAGTCCGCTAGACTGGCAATATTAGGGTGGGTAGTATCACGTGATGCACACATGAGGCTTGAATGTCTTTACCTCATCCTTTAGTATGCTTATTCTAATCAAAGTTGGCGATCTTTTTTTTTAGAGAAGAGAAGATCCACACAATCAATCGTGAAGCTACTATATAAACATTCATGAAGCGGATAGATAATTGCTCATCAACGCCATAAAAGGCAGAAGAGGGGGGCGGTAAAGGATGGGAGGGTGGGCTGTTCAAAAATGGTGGTAGGGGTACCAGTAAGCCGAGGGTACATCCTTCGCAGTGTGGTGGGCAAAGGGGTGGTACGTATAAGAACCATAGCGAGGCGTAGAGGGAAATGATGGGGTAGGGGTGTGAAGTTTTGGTATCATGAAATCAATCAGGGTGGTAATGGGTAGTTGGCAAAGGTCTATCCCGGGGGTAGGGTGATTCAAGGAGGGCGGCATCCTTGTGGAATATTGCATAGTTGGGGGTTGGAGCCAATTTGTTCATCAAAGTTAGGGTGGGGTGGTAAAATGAGGGTTGGTATAATGAAGGGTAGGTGGTGTGTGAGTGGAGTGAAATTGAAGGGTGGGGTGGGGGTTGAAACATGAAAGGAATTGTAAGGGGGCGGGGGTCCATTTGGCGCGTGGGGGACGAGAGGTCTCTAAGAGGTGGGGTGATACGAAAAGGGGGGTATAGTCCATCACCGGTTATGTCAAATCATGGATAAAGCACCGGTGTTCGATAGAATTTTAAACTAGCTGGTACAAGGGATTTGTACACCGGTATATTTCAGCATTTTTTGATGGTATGAACAGGGTGGGGTAACAGGAATTGTCTAGGGTGGGTACCATCAACAGGGCTTGGACCGGGTGATGCAATATTTTTGCGAAGGGTGGGGTGGTTACGTATAGGGTCCCCGGGTCAATGGGGTGGGGGGGTTAAGTGGGATGACGGGGTGGCAGAACGCGAACCCCCAGTCGCCGCGTCCTCCGCCATGTACAGACCGGCGCTGCTCCTTGCGCTCTGCGCTGCCGCTTCTGCCTTCCAGGCTCCGTTCCTCTCTTCTTCCTCATTCAGAGGAGCTTCTCTTGCCAAGGGAGTCACCCCTGCTGCTCCTCGTGCTCGCGCATGTGGACCTATGATGGGTATCAAGGAGCTCAGAGATCGTGTCACCTCGGTGAAGAACACCAAGAAGATCACCTCTGCTATGCGCCTCGTTGCTGCTGCCAAGGTTCGTCGTGCTCAGGATGCCGTTCTCAAGACCAGGCCCTTCTCCGAGACCCTCCAGAAGGTTCTCGGTGGATTGATCCAGCGCTTGAAGAAGGACAACTTCGACTCCCCTCTCATGACCGAGCGCGCTGTCAAGAAGGTTCTCCTCGTGATCATGACCGGCGACCGTGGACTTTGCGGAGGATACAACTCGTATGCCATCAAGAAGGCAGAGGGTCGTATCAGGGAGCTCTTGGCCCAGAACATCGAGGTCGACCTCGTCACCATTGGAAACAAGGGAAACCAGTACTTCAAGAAGCGATACAACGTTGTCAACAGCTACACCATCGGAAACTCTCCCACCGCTGATCAGGCCACTCCTATCGCCCAGAACCTCCTCGCCACCTACCTCGCTGGAGATGCTGACCGTGTTGAGCTCCTCTACACCAAGTTCACCTCCCTCATCTCTTCTGAGCCATCTGTCCGCACTATGCTTCCCCTTAGCCCAACTGGTATCGAGGCCGAGGGTGATGAGATCTTCCTCATGACCTCCAAGGATGGAAGCTTTGGTGTTGAGCGTGCTAGCTCGGGCAAGGTGGAGCCCCAGCAGTTCCCCAAGGACATGATCTTCGAGCAGGATCCTGAGCAGATTCTTTCCGCTATCCTTCCCCTCTACTTCAACGGTCAGATCCTCCGCCAGATGCAGGAGTCTGTCGCCTCCGAGCTTGCTGCTCGTATGACCGCCATGCAGTCTGCCTCTGACAACGCTTCTGACCTCATCAGGGACCTTACCAGGCAGATGAACCGTCAGCGTCAGGCTGCCATCACACAGGAGATCTCTGAGATCGTTGCGGGAGCTTCCTCGGGTGCCAACTAAGTTGTTAACAGTATGATGATATAAACAAGGAGAACGGATTCTTTGATACGCTGGTGATGTAAATCTCCATGCGACTGCGGCCTTCTGTTATTCCTGTACATCAATCCGATACGTGTCCTGATCGAATGTTCCTGTAACTTGTTGGTTCCTTCCAACAAATCGTCAATAGAATAGTGCAAAAGGTATGTAAGGTGTGCATCGATGTCTGCCGTTGGCATGGTGTCCAATCGCTGAAGATCAAAGTTGATGTAAACAATTGGATTCAGTATAAACATTGGTAGGCAAAGAAGCATGTTCTTCGTGAAATTTTCACCAAGGAACATTTGCTCGACTTCTTTATGATTCATCATACAGCATCATCCTAGAATTCCAAGCCAACCGCCACGTGGTGAAGCAACCAACTCGATGACCTGAACAATCACTTTTTCGGCTTGTGTATCCTGTAGCCATAAATTCTTGGTACATATCGTTCCGTTTGTCTTGGCGGTTTGATGTCTGGATACTGTAGCAGAAGAAGATGAGGAAGGGAAGTGGTGAAGAAAGCTCCGTCAAGTCTGGATTTAGCGGTGTACATGTCCTCACAGCTAGGACAAAAAACCTACACACGGTCAAGAGTCAGCAAGCCTTCATCCGTGCCGACACACACGACCAACCTTGACCGCTTCTTCGTGCGGCACGTCTGAAATAGCTGCTGGCAAAACCTTCCAAGGATAGATTCGTGTCAAATTCAATTATGGACAGATCGAGGGGCAAAGTTTCTCACTGGCTGATCTTTGCAGAATACTCGGGGGCATCTGCCATATTCCGCATTGTAGTACTTTTCAAGAACCGCGTTGAGGCCAGCGCTTGTTAAAACGTATCTTGCATGTATCAGACCATACAAATATTCGGCAGAAGATTCAATTTTGGCCTATCATAAATCTCATGAATCAAATCACAAAGGACTTCTCATGTTAAGACGTACCTGTCTGTCATCAGTTGGCGTCTCTTCCATTCTTTCAATGTCCAAAATCATATCCAACGCTTCATTATAATGGCTGAAGGTAAGTAAGAAAAATTGGGAATCGACCATGCTGTCTGTTTCTTACGGCACGAGAGCGCGTAGGCCATAGAGATTAAAGTTGTCTTCTACAAATTCTCTGTCAACCTGAAAATCGATTTCAGATGTTAACCAGATTTTGAAATCTTCACTATTGCGAGGAAAGAAGTTATCTCACCTCGCATAGGAATTCATGCCCTTTTCTCGAGCAAAACCATCCAATCCAGCTATATTCAGCATCATCTTCACTCGTCGAGTATTCATAGTCATCTCTATCTGAAACTTCTCCCATCACGAAGTAACCAATTTAGCAAGGCCGATGCTCTTCTCGATATTTTGTGCTGTCTGGAAAATCAAACCGAAATCAGTCAAACGATGGAACAAATGGACGCATCAACAGAATCGAGCAATGTCTGTACATACAAATGTCGTTATTCTCATAGCTATCTGATCCCATTTCTCCACAGTTTGTATGATCGCATGGAGAATACTATCTAATTGGTAATCACTGTAAAACTCTTAGTCCTTGAAATCTACTGAACCTTTGATATGCAACCTTGATAGCATAGCCTTACTCGAATAAGTCGCCAAGCATCCACACTTCAACAAGACAGAAATGGTAGGGACATTGACAGAGAGACTTTTGGCCTCCATCTCTGAATCGCCATTTAGTAGGGATTCAATGTCCCTGAGCAGGAGCAGGGGCATCATCGATGCTACTTTGTCCGGCCCCTCATCGTCATGCTGCCTGCATGCTCCCTCCGCCCATAGAACACGACATCACATACATGTCATATCAGTGCCAAGACCATTCTGCTGCTTCTATCGCAGCTTCCAGCATCACCTCCACTCTCTACTCCTCCAGCCTGCATGCCGCCTCTGCCCCTACCGCGGCCCTCTTCCCCACCCTACCCACCCCCTGCCTAATATCTTTCAAAGGACCGGTAGTTTTGAGCATGAATTTCTCTAGAAAGTGGTCAGGGGGCAACACCCCTACCCCCTCATTCTACCAGCTATTCATGCATCCCGCCAAGGCCTATTCATATTTTAAAAATTATTTTTCCAGTAACATTGTAAAACAGTACTGTATTGACGTTTCATTACGGAAGCATTTTGTACCAGGCACAAATCAGCAAGGGAGTATGTGGTAGCAAACTTCACGAGCCATTAGTTTTATTTCTCAGCAACAATCGATCAAATATTGGTTTTAAATGTAATCTGTAGCTTGCTCATAATAAATATTATACAAAGACATCACTATCGGAGTTACTCATTACAAATTTAGTACCAATAGCTGAATCTGCTTCTTGAAATAACGCTTTCATACTCTTTTATGGTACACTACAGACCGTACTCTTTAGTACCGAGCCAGCACTGCCATGATGAGTCCTCCCGGAGTCTCGGCCATCCGGGCCCCGGCCCACCGGACAGTACCCTACGGTCCACTTGTAGGGTTGTAATAGAGAAGGACCCGGTCCTTTTCCAGATGTGTCTGCCGCACATTTTATGAAAGGTGGGTGGTCACACATACCCATGACATCGACCGTAATTTATTGTAAAAATGAGGGGTAGTGGGTACAAATGCATTTTGATACCATAGTGGGGTAGGCTTGAGAGGCATGGGTTGGTGCCGGGGGTGGGGTGACGTCAAGCGCCATGGCAGCTGTCGAAGCGGCGGCAAGGTGATTGCGCTCCGATTTTGAGGAAGATCATGGTGGAGAATGCGAGAGCACATGCTTGCAAAGATTAGATGAGCAGAGAGCCGTTGCTCAAGCCCGAAGATAGAGCCAACAGGGTGCAGAAGCAGACATAGAAGCAGTAGCTGACTGGTGGCAAGATTTGTCCGATGCCATTGCGCTTCACGAACATGAATCGCAAGCTCGAAACATGAAATAATGAGATGCTGGAGTGAGAGAGGAATGCAAGTAGAGTTAGATATCCTAGGTACGGTACAATGATATGAACTCCCGGCCTCGAGAAATACACATGTAAACTCATGAGATTTATCTTGTTGACGTATTTGAAACCCTGGATGATTCAATGATAGTCGACATTTCCATTCCTTTGACAGCAGTTCTTGTCAGGAGACGGAGGATCCTTTTCGCATCGGCGCTCGCCGTGGTCGATCTCTATGCCCTTATCTCTACTTCCACTGATTTTCAGCCCGCCGCAGGCATATGCAGCGTACAGGCGCAATGGGAAGAAGCGAAATGATCAAGCGTCAACCCCTGCCCCACAGGTCACAGATACAAGCTTGTAAAGGGATATGATCATGATGTTCTGATCAGGACGCATCCGCGGATACGGTAGCCAAGCACAAGTCAGCTGGTGATAACAGGGATGGTACATTTATCAGCTTTTGACAAGCTTGAGCAAGGCATCGACCGAGATTTTCTCCGAAGACTTGCTAAACTACTTCCCATCTTGATACCATCCCCTTTTTGCAAAGAATCGTTCTATCTGGTGATGACCCTCTCTTCATCACAAACCCCCTTTTTGTGAATTCTGCATCTAATCAAATTGATCGACTTGAACGCAGTTTCTCGTTGCGGTCTTGATGGTAGTCAGAACCCTGTGCGATGTGTGGCAGATTCGAAATGGTGAGTCGTGAAAGTGTTTGTGAAAGCGTTGCCTGCTCTGCGGAGTCTACCCTGGGCAAGATCATCAATGGAAACTGAATCCCACCGCTCAGGCACTTCAATCGAAACAGCGATCATCTCTCGTGACAAGAAAGCTTTCCGGTGACGGGCATTGGTTTCATGCCTGCCTGCTGTTCTCATCGTCTTTGCAGCAAGTACATGTTGAGATTTGTGGGCGCAATGCTTCCAATCGCGTTTGTTAACAATCTACTGAAGTGAGGCAAAAGTTTGGATATCCATGTCGTGTGACGTGTTTGTGGCAAGATATGGATTGAATGAGATTGCCCTGTCCTTCAGAACGCGGCTGACTCAGCACCTCTACAAGGTTGATGCTGATCTGATAGCTGAAACGTACCCTAAGGCTGAAGCGATGTTGTTCCAGGAGTACCTCTCTGGTTTCACTTACTACAAGTTGTCCAACCTCGATAACCGCATTGGAAACCCCGATCAATTACTCACACAGGATGTGGATAAATTTGCAACCAGGTTGGACCCTTATTGTCTCTTTCCCAGTCCTCTCCCCTTCCTCTTTTCATGTCTTTCTCCGTTGCTTATTTGCCGTTTGCCAACTCACTTGCGTCCCAGCCTCGCAGATTTGTACTCAAACGTATCGAAGCCGATTCTTGACATGTGACGATGGTGGTTTGTCCGTTGCTCCTCTCCTCACTCGTTCCCCAGTGCCATCTACGCAAAGAAACTCGCCGAGAACGTGGGAAGTTTGTGGGCCCCAGGCACGTTATCTTCCTTTCCTTGGACTCCTGCTTCCGATTGCGTTTCTTCCTTCTGCTCCTCTCCTTCATTTTTTCAGTTGCTCATGCTCGAGTAGGCGCCATGCTCGCATACCTCGCTGCCTCTGGAGTTGTCTTGACGCACATGCGCCGACCTCTCGGGCAGTACACGGTGAAGGAGCAGAGATACGAGGGACAGTTCCGCCACGTCACAACAAGGTTCCTCCCCTTCCTTCACTCCCTTCCTCCTCCCCCCCTTCCTCAATCGGTTCCATGGCCATAGAGCCAGCACAGAAAGCGACCAACAGTGAGTTGGCAAACACAACCGATGGAAAGGCAGTGCTGCAAGTTGGTTTGTAGTGTGAGCAGTCCAACAGGATCAAAAACTCCTCGCTGTCTTCTCTTCTTGTCCTTTCCTTCTGCTCGTGCGTGTGATTCAACTTTTGTTCCTGATAGAACTCTTTTTCCTCGCAGGATAATCTCCAACTCTGAGGAGATTGCCTTCTACCGGGGGAATACGCGGGAGTCACATTGGGTCGCGAAGTCGTTTGGAAAGCTGGAGCATCACATCAGAAAAGTGAAAGATCCTCCTCCCCCTCCTCAACACTTGTTGTCTCTGTTCTTGTTGTTGTCCTCGCTTACTCTTCCTCCGTCTTTGTCATCCCCCCTCCCTCCCTCCCTCTGCTTGTGCCTCTCCTGCTCCCTCACCGTATCCTGACGTTTCTGTTCGGCCCTCAGGTCATGCAGTTCAGGTTCGGGGTGGGAATGATAGACACCATCATCGCCAAGTACATGGCGACAGTGGTCGGGTACCACATCGTCAGCCGCCCTCTTCTCAACATGAGCAACCCCAAGCACGTCAACAGCACGCAGAATGAGCTGCAGGAGGAGTACTATCGGAGCGGGAGGATGATGTTGCAGATGGCGCAGGTGTGCATGTTGGTGTATGATGAGCTCGGAGTGAGAGAGGGAGAACTGAGATAGCTTCATACCTTTGATTGTTGAGATGCATTCCCCCCCCCCAACTTCTTGATGCTCTGTTCCCCCACGCCTTGCTGGCTGTGTAAGAGCAAGGTGGCTGAGCGGTTGGCAGGCTGTCGGGCGGTTGGTGCTGGCGGGTAGAGAGTTGACAAGGCTTGCTGGTTTCACCGCACGAATCGACGAGCTTGAGAATGTCTTGAAGGAGCTTCAGGTCTTCAGCCTTCTCTACCCTCCTCCTCCTCCTCCTCCTCCTCCTCCTTGGCCTCTTCTTCCTTCATTCCTTCCACTCCCACTCCCACTTCCATGGTCCAGTGGATTTTCTCGTTCTCTCATTCCTTCTCGTCAATTCTCGTCGATCATCCTTCGCTACCCCTCCTACCCTCCTCTTCCTCGTTACACATTGACACGGCACTAGGAGGACAAGTACCAACGCACACTCGTCCGCTCCTCCAGCAGGCGGAACTTGGACCCTCCCAGGCTCAGGGACGGCGAGCTGGACCAGCAGGACCTGCAACCAGGCAGAGGCATCAAGATCGAGCAAGACGGCATCATCCGCTTCGAGAACGTTCCCATCGTGACCCCCAACTCCGAGGTCCTGGTGGACAGCCTTTCCTTCGAGGTGAAGCAGGGGATGAATACTCTGATCTGCGGGCCCAACGGCTGCGGCAAGAGCTCCTTGTTCCGCATCTTGGGGGACCTCTGGCCGGTCTTCGGGGGGAAGGTGATGAAGCCCAAGCCCGAGCGGATCTTCTACATCCCTCAGAAGCCCTACCTGTGCCTGGGGACTCTGAGGGACCAGGTGATCTACCCGCACAGCAGGGAGCTCATGTGGAGCAGCGGCAAGAAGGACGACGACCTCCTCGACCTCCTCGACCGCGTCAGCCTCGGGTACCTCGTGCACTCGCGCGAGTCGGGTTGGGAGAGCGTGGAGGACTGGGCGGACGTGCTGAGCGGAGGAGAGAAGCAGCGGCTGGCCATGGCCCGCCTCTTCTACCACAAGCCGCAGTTCGCCATCCTTGACGAGTGCACTAGTGCAGTGAGCGTCGACGTGGAGGGGATGATGTACTCCGAGTGCCAGCGGCAGGGAATAACGCTCCTCACGGTCTCCCACAGGAAGTCGCTGTGGAAGTACCACGAGTGGCTGCTGAGGTTCGACGGGGAAGGAGGAGCAGAGTTCATGTCGATACAGGGATGTGAACAGTTCGGGTCGTGAGGAGGGGCAGGAATGAGGACTTTATTTCTTTTATTGAATTCAAGCGCTCTGTATTATCACTTACACTCCTCCACCACCTCCCTCCCCTCCCTCCCTCCCTCCCTCCCTCCCTCCCTCCCTCCCGGCTACATCCTCCTCCTCCTGGACGTCTACTTCAACGTCTGATCCCCTGCAGAGGAGGCGACGGGGGTTCTTCTTATCTTCTCCATCTGCATGTTCGCGAGGAAGTTTGGGAACTGCGACGACCTCTCCATGGCGTCGCAGAACCCGGCGAAGGAGACCGTCCCCTTCCTGTCCAGGTCAAACCAGCGCAGCAGCGGCTCGTTCTCCTCCTCCGCCAGGTCCACGTGGAACATGCTGAGGATGTCGCTCAGCCTCTCGAGCTTCACCTCTCCCGCCCCGTCCTGATACGCCAGGAAGGCCAGCCGGATCGCCTCCTTGTCCTCGTCAAACTTGTGCCGCAAGAGCTTCATGCTGTCGTGTAGCGTCAGCTTGCGCAGCTGCGCGTCAACTGTCGTCTCATCGTTGTTGAGGAACTTCTTGGTGAAGTTGTCGCAGTCGAGGATTCGAAACCTGAAGGCGTTCACCTCCACCACCTCCCCGACAGGGAAGTCTTGTGCCGTGTAGTTCTTGCCCGTCTTGGGGTTCTTCATCTGGATCCTCTCCAGGAATTTACCTCCAACGATGCCTGAGTTCTGCTGCGGCGGCTCGAAGACGCTGACCGTGTCGTCGGCGAGGAAGAAGGAGATCACGAACTTCCTGTCCATCTCCTCCTCCCCCTGCGGGTCTTCGAACTTCCCCAGGAACCGAAGCGCCTTTCCTTGCATCTCGATCAGCTTCCTCCCGTCCTTCTTCGGCTGCTTCGGCACAAGGCTGTACATGCAAGCAAGCGAGTCCTCCTCCGACCCGAAGCCCGTGGGTGGAGGGATCGTGCGCGCCGGGGGCTCAGCAGCGGGCGTGCGGATCCTGTCGGTGAGGGGGGGGGGCTGGGTAATGTTGTACTTGGAGAGAAAGTGGCTCCTCGTGAAGTCATCGCAGTCATAGACGAAGAACTCGCGGCCGAACACGTCGACCTTGTTGCCGATAATGAAGTCCTTGTCCTTGTAGTGCTCCGACGGCCCATGGCCGATGCTCTGCAGCGCCTCCTTGGAGTTGACGGGAAGCTTCTGCCTCCTCAGCATCTTGGAGAAGGAGCCCCTGCCGTCGTTGGGCATGTGAATCTCGCAGATCTCTACCGTGTCGTCCTCGAGGTAGAAGTGGAGGGTGAAGGGCCTCCGCTCTCCGTAGAGCCTCTCCCTGTCATCCCACTGCAGAGACGTCAGGCAAAGTCATCTCCCTCCTCCCCCCTCCTCCTGTTCATCTTCTCTCCTTTTTGCCCCCTCGTCCTCGTCCTCGTCCTCGTCCTCGTCCTCGTCCTCTTCCTCGTCCTCGTCCTCCACTTTATCTTTCTCCTTCTCTTCTCTCCTTCTCCTTTTTTCCTTCATCTTCCTCCTGACCGTTCCCTACATCCTCTGCTGATCCCTCTACATCTTCATGCTCATCACCATGCAGTAGAACCGCAGAACTTTTCGGTTGAAGTCTAAGAATCGCCGCCGTCTGTCGATGTCTTTCTTGGGCGTCGTCTGCCATCACCGCCAGTCATCACGTGCAGTTAGGCTCGCCGCATGTTGTTCACCTTCTCCTCTGCTGCCTTGCGCCGCATGATATAAGGGTCCGAAGGAATGTTGACCTGCTCTCCTTGCTCGATTCCTTCATTCCTACGAGCAAGAGCGACATGAGGAGAAGTACAGGGCGAGGGGAAGAGAGCACTTGTAGAAGTCTCTTGTGAACTTGTCGCAGTTTGTGATGGTGATCTCTCGGCCTGCATCAGGTCGGTCCTCCCCTTCCTCCCCTTCCTCTCCTCCTCTGTTGGTCACCGTAGACGTTCAAGATCTCCCCGACGCGGATGTCTCTCCATGTCAAGAAATCTTTCGGACGAGAATCCTTCTCCATGCGAGGAACTTTGTGCCTCTTGAGGAACGTACCTGCAGACCAGCCTCAGCTTGTTCGCATCAACAAGGTCCAAGCAATCAGTTCGACAACATTCAAGCAATCAGTATATCAACATGTACAAACCTTGCGTGAGGCCGCTATTCTCCTGCTTGATCTCGTTAATCTTCAAGCTGTTGTCGACGAGGTAGTACCACACGGAGAACTTGCGGATGGAGTAGTCTGACGGCAAACACGTCAAGAAAAGAACCGAGTCACAACTTGTCCGCACCTCCTTGAGAGTCTGGGATCTCGTCCTTCAAGAACGCTTCAAACTTGAGCACCTTCCCGTCCAGGGTGACGTATGAAGGAATGAACTTCTCCTCAGTCGTCGGTATCCTCAGGCTTGCTGCCAAGGGCGCGTCCTCCCTACTTGATGGGAACATGCGGCTCTTGTCGATCTCGCTCTCTTCTTCAAGAGATTGCACATAGCTGTAACCTGATGCGCACAGTCAGCCCTCAGCTCTCCACGTCCCTGCAACGAGCCTGATTTATACTCCAACGTCCTCGTCCTGCCGTTTCTGCTCAACAACGTCACTGGTTGTTCTGTCTGTCATGCTTCAGCTTGCCTGCGGATCGGGGAGTCATCGATGATGTAGCCGGGCAACTTGGGTATCGGAAGGGAATCCATGTCTGAGGTAACGAGCACCTATCAGGTTGCGATGCGATGATACATCATCATCATGCTCGCTATAAGTTAGCAGCTCATGTCACGTTGGATGGCATCGATGATAAAATCATAGAAGGAACTCAGAAAGATGGCAGGGAGATGAGATTGGTTGAAATGTCACTGTAGAAACACTTGTAACTCATTCGATTCGTTACTCTGTCCATTAGACTGTTCCACAAAGGCTTCGATCCTCAGAAGTGTCTCTACATGCCTCCTCCTTCTCCATCACCTCCTTTGCCGACTCCTCCTGCCGCCTCCTCTCCTCTACTCCTACCCCCTTCTTCTCTCCTCCTCCCACCCCCTCCCCTCCTCCCTCTTCTCCATCCTCCTAAGGGCAGTGCATTGCGTTAGGCCCACCGTCTCTGGTCGCTGGGTCCCAGGTAGACAAGGTAATGACATATCCAATTTCAATTAGCGTCTCTACTAGTAAAATTAGAAGGTATACCAGGCCAGAGGTCAGAAGGAGATCCGTTTCAACGGCAGTCCCTGGGCATTTGTAGAGTAGGCGTGTTGATGAAGGAGTACCGTACCGAGATCAAGTTGGAAGTTCTACGAGGGAAGAGAAGGAGCGGAGGAGGCGCAGGGAAAAGCTGAGGGCCAAGGAAGGAGGAAGACGCAGATGGACAAGGAAACAGACAGGGGCAGGGGCAGGTGCAGGGGCAGGTGCAGGTGCAGGTGCAGGTGCAGGTGCAGGGGTAGAGGCAGGTGCAGATGCAGGGGCAGGGGCAGGGGCATGGCAGGAGCAGGCAGAGAGTAAGCAAGTCAGGCAAGGTGGAGTGAGAGGTATGTTCCAACTTAGAATCCCCAGATCGCTTCAGTTAATGGGACAAGAGGGGAGGAAGTTGGACTTGCTCTATTAATATTGCTCTTAACAAGATTGATCTGAATCAAACATTTACAGCTGAAGCGATAAGACATAACTATCTACCATGTTACAGTAAATGCTAGGAATGCCGCCTTCGAATTCTTTGTTGAAACTTCATTTTTAACATGGGAGCAAGAGAAATTCCTATAGTTCCTTGCTAGAAGTTTATTGCGCCGTACAGGCCCCGCGGTGTCAAATGCAGCACAGACGCTTCAAATCGAAAACACACCTGGGGATTCCGTGTGATCGAAACAGCCGCTGATATTTCACGATGGTGACTATTCATCACAAATATCAGAGGAAGAGGGAGACGAACCAGACAAATCCAGCAGCATACCGTCGAGAGCTATCACCTCATTTCCTCCATTGGTAAGTGCTGAGATAGGGCACTTGGAAAAAGAAAAACATGTGATGAGTGTGTTGATTTCAGAGTGATGTCTTCTAAAACATATGTGACCTACAGCTCTTTATATCCATACACAACCCACCTGATGGATATCGAGGACGTATCTTGCCGACCGTTCGCACACACATGCTCAACTCTTCCTACTCCTGGAGGACTTGAACCTCCCCGTGGGCCTCAGACCCTTCAGAGCAAAAGATTCACACCTCATCAGAACCGGGTAGCCTCCCTCCTGCAAATGCACGTTGGCAAATGTAGGAACGTTCATCTATGAAGGTCGAGTGCGAACACTCGAGTCTCCTGCATCCCGCTCAGGAGGAACCCGCGCAATTCGTCTTCTGAGGTGTGAGAGTCGTCTTGATTGGTTCATCAAAACGAGAGAATGTACTTTAGAAATGATCCTGTAAAGTACTGCACACAGACAGTCAGCATCCCGCACAATCGCACAACGTACACGAAGACGCGAGGGGAGAAAAAGGATACTGGGATGAGGCGAGAGAGAGAAGAGGAAGCAGCAAGAGAGGGAAGGACAGGGAAGGACAAGGAAGGACAGGAAGCAGAGGGACAGAGTATGAGGATCGGCATGATATCTGTGCATAGCGTCTGCTCACCAGTCGTTGATTCTCGCTGTCCTGGGTCAGGCTTTTATACCCTTCTCCCCGCCATCCCCTACCCCACCCCCATGTCATAGCCTTCTACGTTTTACTACCCTTCTTTGGACTACCTCACACCCCCCTGAAGACTACCCCTACCTACCCTAATGATCACTTCTCCACTAGGGGGCTTCATCGCACGTGAAGTTTGGTCACACGTGCAATACCCCACCCCACCCACCAAATAGTATACAATACCCCTCCATTCTGAACTCATGACCCTCCCCCTGTTCCTGTTGAGGGGGTTGATCACGTGCGGGGATACTCGTGGGGGTACTAATCCCATCTATGAAATACATGGGAAGACAGGGGTACTACTGTAGGGAAATGTGGCGTGGGTGGCAAATTGAAAGATGGGTAGGGGTATTGAAGAAGCAGGTTTAGTCATAGGGGTGGGGTAGGGGATGGCGGGGAGAAGGGTATAAAAGCCTGACCCAGGACAGCGAGAATCAACGACTGGTGAGCAGACGCTATGCAGTGATATCATGCCGATCCTCATACTCTGTCCCCTCCCTGTCCTTCCCTGTCCTTCCCTGTCCTTCCCTGTCCTTCCCTCTCTTGCTGCTTCCTCTTCTCTCTCTCGCCTCATCCCAGTATCCTTTTTCTCCCCTCGCGTCTTCGTGTACGTTGTGCGATTGTACGGGATGCTGACTGTCTGTGTGCAGTACTTTACAGGATCATTTCTAAAGTACATTCTCTCGTTTTGATGAACCAATCAAGACGACTCTCACACCTCAGAAGACGAATTGCGCGGGTTCCTCCTGAGCGGGATGCAGGAGACTCGAGTGTTCGCACTCGACCTTCATAGATGAACGTTCCTACATTTGCCAACGTGCATTTGCAGGAGGGAGGCTACCCGGTTCTGATGAGGTGTGAATCTTTTGCTCTGAAGGGTCTGAGGCCCACGGGGAGGTTCAAGTCCTCCAGGAGTAGGAAGAGTGGAATATGTTTGTGTCTTTATTCATGATTCGTGTGAGTATCTGGGTCAACATGATTCACGAAGAGCATAAGCACACTGATCAAGTTTTACCTTTATTCATTTGGATTCTCCTGCACAGTCGTCGCCTGCGTTCGCCAACACGAGCTGTTCCGAAATGAAGTGTCGCTGCTTCAACACTAGATCTAGTTCTTGTGCCACTTTTTGTTTCTCTGTTTTGTATCTTGACAGCTTCTCTGTAAATGTATTCAAACATGAAAGTTGGAAAGTGCTGCAGACCTCTCAGGTCAGCAATTTCTTCATCTTTCCTACGCACAACCTGCATTATATGTCAGTGGACAAGGCTGTTTTGCAAGGAGTGAGAGAAGAGTCGCAGGTCACCTGGACATAATTGTCTTCGAGCTCTTTTCTTCTTTCTAAGTTCTTACAAGCATTGTCCACTCTTGCAAGACTCTCCCGTGTCTGTTTGGCCGTGGAAACCACGCTGTTCAGGTCTCGCCGCTTCGAGCTTTCAGTACTGGCTTGCATCGCATCCATGGCCGACCGACATCTCTGTAGCTCGAGCTCTAGAATCTTGGCATTCGTCTTGAGAGCGCTACATTCACTCTTCAGGCTCTCGTTCTCGCTTCTAAGGCCTTCCACTTCTTGTTGTAACTGTTGGACCTTTCTTTCATACACCTGATCAGCAAACAGGCCCGTCATTCCCTGTCAGTCTGAGCCCCGTCCTGTCAAATAGAGGATTCATTCGCATACCGATGTGGTAACCTCCTTCTGAATTCGAAGAACGTCGCTCATTTGTTGGCAAGCCAGTGCCTGAAAATTTATTTCATTTCCCTGGCTCCAACAGGCAAGCTGCCTGTAGGAATTACCGAGATGCTCGTCCAGGTGGCATCAAATTGTTCCACCCCTCTGCTCATCTTCACAAGACGTCTTATCCTCCTTGTTCCCTTTCAATAGATCCACCTCCTGACTGTACGCGAGTTTCTCTCCTTTCAAATGATCCCACTGTTCCTCGCCCTGCTCCTGGCGCTCTTGACGCTGCACCTGCTGCTCCACCTTCTCGTTCCGCTACACCTGCTGCTCCACCTTCCCCCGCTCCTGTTCGTCCTGCATCATCTCTGCCTCTTTCTTTCAGAGAGTTCTCCTCTCCTGTGCTCCTGTGCTCCTCTCTGACCTCCTCACCGCGTCTTCGCCATCACCTGCCCCGCCATTTCAATGTCCGAGTAGCGGAACCGGGAGTATGGCAGACCATCAGTGCATATTTTTCTTCAGATTTTTCTTCCCCTCCCTCCCTCCCTCCTTTTCTTCCCCCCTCCCTCCCTTCTTCCCTCCCTCCCGTGTTCCTCCTCTTCCTTCTATCATCTGCCCCTCCTCTCCTGTCTTCTATCCTCATTCTCATCCAACATACCCGCTCTCCACCCAACCTCCTCACTTCCCGTCCTCCCCTGGTCGCCTCCTCATTTCCACCCGACCGCACCCCCTCTTCCTTCTCTCCCAACTTCTATTCTGAGCTTCACCCATACCGCCTTCTGCATTCAACCTTGCCGCTATCCCCGCCCTCTTCCCGGCAGCTGGCTGACCTGAACCTTTCCCATTCGTTGCGCTCATCTGCCATGCTCGGTGGTGACACAGAGTTCGGGAGGCTCATGCAGCAAGCCGTGGCCATGAAGACGGAGATGATGAAGTCTGACAGGCGCAAGTACGACAGACTTCCCTCCTTCCTTCAGTCCTCCATCTACCACATGGAGAAGCTCAAAGACACGCGGTCGCTGCCTTTCCAGGGGAGGCTGGAGGCTGCGGAGAGCATGAAGGAGGAGGGGAACCTGCTCTTCAAGGAGGAGAAGTTCGACATGGCCAACATCAAGTACGAGGAATCTCTGTCTGTATTCAAGTACCTGGAGGTGCTCGAAGGTCATGAGGACTGGAAGACCAACGGCAAGGGGCTAAGGGATGAAATCTACCGGATCGTGGACGAAGATGGCGTTTCCTCGGGGCAGGAGGAGATGATAGAGGCGATCAGCAGGCACAAGCAGTCGTGCTACCTCAACATAGCGGCGTGCGCTATGAAGCAGAACAACTGGCAGAACTGTGTGAGGGCATGCGATGCGGCCTTGGAGTTGGACCCGCAGAGCGTGAAGGCTTTCTACCGCAGGGCCCTGGCTCGCATCACCCCAGCGTCCTCTGGAGCACACGAGCAGGATCTTGCGCTGCAGGACCTCGAGCAGGCGTACGAGATCGATCCGACGAACGTCAAGGTCAAAGCGAAGCTGCTGGAACTGCGGAAACAGATAGCAAAGCAGAAACACAACGACAAAGCCACGTTCTCGGGCATGTTCGACAGAGGAACGATCCAGTCCACCGCCACTGCTGCCAGCTCCTCCTCCAGCAACGGGACAGGGCGGTCCTCCTCAGGGCAGTCGCAGGTGGTCAACGAGGACACTTTCTCACTGCTGGAGAAGCAGCTGGAAGACGCTGAGCGCATCGCCCTGGGGTATAAGAACGCCGGAAAGCACGACAAGGCCGAGGCGATGTTCAAGAGCATTGAGGAGTCCCGTCAGAGGATTGAGGCGGCGAAGGAGAGAGCGCAGGGCAACTTCACCCCTCTCGAGGATGCGGACTTCGACAACCCAACGGAGGAGATGATTAACGATGCGAAGAAGCATGGGATCGATCTGACCGATCCTGTTGTTCGTCGTTTCTGTAAACAGCTGCAGAAGGAGAAGCTGGAGAAAGGGAGCATCTCCATCGAGGACGAGGCAGAGGAGGATGGGGTCTCTTGGCTCAACTCCACCAACATCTTCGTGCTCATCTTCGTTTTCGTCATGCTCGCTCTCCACTATTCGGAATTCTTCCTCCAGGTTTTTGGCATGGAGGAGCGGAATGACTTTGAATCGGAGTTATGATATAACAGGACACATTCGAAACACTTCCGCCTCTTCATCTTCAACACTTGCCTTCTCACTTTTCTACACTCCTGCTCCTGTACTTCCAATTCTCACTTTCCAAACTTCTACTTGACCTTCACAACCTGCGACCACCTGTCAACATCCCCCCCCCCCCCCCCCTTCTCCCATACTTGCACTTCGAAGACCAGCGGCTCTCTCCTGTGGCTTTCGAGCGCTCTCCTCTCTCCCCACCTTCATAAACGTGAGCTGCCTTAACAGAGTTAGCTTCTCTTCAACCCTGGAGGCATCGGTCCAGGCTTGTTGTCACCGACTCCTTGCGTGTAGCCGATCTCAGGAGGAAGAATGAAGCGTCTTCTTGCTCCAACATGCATGCCGAGGATTGCCTGAGATGCGCTGAGAACGACAGGGGCAGAAAGAGCAGGAGCAGGAGAGCAGGAGCAGGAGCAGAATCCAACCTTTTCAAAACCTGGGATCACTTGCTGTCTTCCCATCTTGAAGTCGAAGGTGTCTGTCAACTGTCTGTCAACTGCATGAGGTTTCTTCGTCCTTCCATCCTAATCCTCGAACAACTCTTTTCCCACTTTCCTTGCTATACTGTGCATGTTTCACAACACGCTCCTTTCACCTTTCTACCTCTCCAAACCCCTCCTCGTATTCCGATTCATTGTTTTGCCTACTTGCTCTATTTTCCAATCTTACCAAAACGATCAAAGCCGTATGAGGCATCAACGAAGTATCCGTTGGATCTACGCAGAACGTACTGCACTGAGACGAAGCTGTCGGGGCCAATGGCGGGGCCATCTCTGCACATCAAAACCACTTAGCGAACAAGTGAGCATTATGGCAGCAACACTTGTCTCCTATCGAGATGTCCTGGATCTTCAACCCCGTCGAGTACTTTCCTGTCTGCTCCCTCGTTAATCGTGCTGCATAGCGGCGCACTGGATGTACCTTAGGGTCAAGGACTTCCTTGACCTCGGAGGAGCTTGTGAAGTCTGGCAATTTGTCGTCATCTTGCATCATTCCGCCACAAGCTCCTGATTGTTTGCACTCCTGTATCCTCATAACTCAGGGGAAACAAACCGTATCTCCGTATCTACCTCGGGGACACTCCTCAATTTCGGACGAGGAGGAGGACGCTGAGCATGTGCGACGTTGACTTCTCCAGCAAACGACCATGTTGTTCCCGCCAAGACAGCAAGGATCTGGAACATCTCCTTCCTCCCCATCTTGTTTCCCTCGTCCGAGTTCACTCGGCTCATGCGGACCTCACCCACCGGATCGCACCAACGACAGGCTCTAGACCGTTGAGAGGACATGGTAGCACAAGGGAGTTTTGCGTGTACAAAGCCGCTACATGGAACAAACAAACTCATCAACATCAGCATCTTCGTCGCCATTTTCGCCATCGTCGTCCCCTTCCTCTCCCATCCAACCATCATGGCCGCCTTATTAGGGAGATTCTCCCGACTGGACCACCCACTACCGAATTGTGTTCAGCACCCACCCCCACAACATCTTTTCCTACCCACCCAGGTAAATTTCGTTCTGTCCCACTATTCACAAGGGGGTACTTTTATATAGATAAGGGGTACCTGTCTTACCACCCCCATAGCCCTACCACCTTCTATCCCTTGCCCTCATACCGCACCACATCGTTCAAAAACATGGTGGGAGGGAAAAAAAGCTACGATGAGCGGGAGAGGAGAGGA